>NW_027590210.1:457500-480000 GCF_964213995.1 Mustelus asterias
TGTCCTGGGAGTGTTTGATGGGGACAGTGTAGAGGGAGCTTTACTCTGTATCTAACCCCGTGCTGTACCTGTGCTGGGCGAGTTTGATGGGGACAGTGTAGAGGGAGATTTACTCTGTATCTCACCCCGTGCTGTATCTGTTCCGGGAGTGTTTAATGGGGACAGCGTGGAGGGAGATTTACCCTGTATCTAACCCCATGTTGTACCTGTCCTGGGACTGTTTGATGGGGACAGTGTCGAGGGAGCTTTACTCTATATCTAACCACTTGCTGTATCTGTCCTGGGAGTGTTTGATGGGGATAGTGCAGAAGGAGCTTTACTTTGTATCGAACCCATGCTGTGAATGTCCTGGGAGTGTTTGATGGGGACAGTGTGGAGGAAGCTTTACTCTATATCTCACCACTTGCTGTATCTGTCCTGGGAGTGTTTGATGGGGACAGTGTCGAGGGAGCTTTACTCTATATCTCACCACTTGCTGTATCTGTCCTGGGAGTGTTTGATGGGGATAGTGCAGAAGGAGCTTTACTTTGTATCGAACCCATGCTGTGAATGTCCTGGGAGTGTTTGATGGGGACAGTATCGAGGGAGCTTTACTCTTTATCTAAACCCGTGCTGTACCTGTCCTGGGCGGGTTTGTTGGGGACAGTGCAGAGGGATCTTTACTCTGTATCTAACCACGTGCTGTCCCTGTCCTGGGTGTGTTTGATGGGGATAGTGTAGAGGGAGCTTTACTCTGTATCTAACGCCGTGCTGTACCTGTCCTGGGAGTGTTTGATGGGGACAGTGTCGAGGGAGCTTTACTCTATATCTAACCACTTGCTGTACCTGTCCTGGGAGTGTTTGATGGGGACAGTGTAGAGGGAGCTTTGCTCTGTATCTAACCCCGTGCTGTATCTGTTCTGGGACTGTTTTGATGGGGACAGTGTACAGTGAGCTTTAATCTGTATCTCACCCCGTGCTGTACCTGTCCTGGGAGTGTTTGATGGGGACAGTGTAGAGGGAGCTTTACTCTGTATCTAACCCCGTGCTGTATCTGTTCTGGGACTGTTTGATGGGGACAGTGTAGAGGGAGGTTTGCTCTGTATCGAACCCCGTGCTGTATCTGTCCATGGTTTGTTTGATGGGGACAGTGTAGAGGGAGCTTTACTCTGTATCTAACCCCGTGCTGTATCTGTCCTGGGTGTGTTGGATGGGGACAGTGTAGAGGGAGCTTTACTCTGTATCTAACCCTGTGCTGTACCTGTCCTGGGAGTGTTTGATGGGGACAGTGTAGTGGGAGCTTTACGCTGTATCTAACCCCGTGCTGTATCTGTCCTGGGTGTGTTGGATGGGGACAGTGGAGAGAGAGCTTTACTCTGTATCGAACTCTGTGCTGTCCCTGTACCTTTCCTGGGAGTGTTTGATGGGAACAGTGTCGAGGGAGCTTTACTTTGCATCTAATCCCGTGATTCAGTTACTGATAGACTGTAGAAGAAGATCAGGTCACACACACGCTCTCCTTACACATTCTCAGACACACACACACACATACACACACATGCTCTCTCTGTCTCTCACACACACATACACTATCTCTTACGCACTCTCTCACTCACACGCATGTTCTTTCTCTCTGTCACACACACACTTTCTCTCTCACGCACACTTCCTCTCTCACACACTTTCTCTCTCACACACATTCTCTCACACACACTTTCTCTCTCACACACTTTCTCTCTCACACATTCTCTCACACACACTTTCACGCTCACACACTCTCACCCATGCATTCTCTCCAATTGACACACTCTCACACACATGCACTCAGTCTCTCTCACACACATACACTCAATCTCTCACTCACATACACTCACTCTCTCACACACACTCTCTCTCTCACACATACACTCTCTGTCACACACACACTTTGTCTCACACACACTCTCTCTCTCACACATACACTCTCTCTCACACACACACTTTGTCTCACACACACTCTCTCTCGCACATATACACTCTCTCAAACATATAGTCTCTCTCACGCACACACTCTCTCTCACGCACACACTCTCTCTCTCACACACACACTCTCTCTCACGCACACACTCTCTCTCACGCACACCCTCTCTCTCACGCACACCCTCTCTCTCACGCACACACTCTCTCTCTCACACACACTCTCTCTCTCGCACACACTCTCTCTCTCACACACACTCTCGCACACACTCTCTCTCACACACACACTCTCTCTCTCACACACACACTCTCTCTCTCACACACACTCTTGCTCACACGCACACTCTTTCTCACACACACTCTCTCTCACGCACACACTCTCTCTCACGCACACACTCTCTCTCACGCACACACTCTCTCTCTCGCACACACTCGCTCTCACACACACATTCTCTCTCACACACACACACTTTCTCACACAGTCTCTCTCTCTCGCACACACTCTCTCTCACACACTCTCTCACACACTCTCTCTCTCACACACACACTTTGTCTCACACACACTCTCTCTCGCACATCTACACTCTCTCAAACATATAGTCTCTCTCACGCACACACTCTCTCTCACGCACACACTCTCTCTCACGCACACACTCTCTCTCACGCACACCCTCTCTCTCACGCACACCCTCTCTCTCTCTCACACTCTCTCTCTCACACACACTCTCTCTCTCGCACACACTCTCTCTCTCACGCACTCTCTCTCTCACACACTCTCTCTCTCACACACACTCTCTCTCTCACACACACTCTTGCTCACACGCACACTCTTTCTCACACACACTCTCTCTCACGCACACACTCTCTCTCACGCACACACTCTCTCTCACGCACACACTCTCTCTCTCGCACACACTCGCTCTCTCACACACATTCTCTCTCACACACACACACTTTCTCACACAGTCTCTCTCTCTCGCACACACTCTCTCACACACTCTCTCTCTCACACACATTCTCTCTCACACACACACTTTCTCACACACTCTCTCTCTCGCACACACTCTCTCTCACACACACACACACACTTTCTCGCACACTCTCTCTCGCACACTCTCTCTCTCGCACACTCTCTCTCTCGCACACACTCTCTCTCACACACTCTCTCTCACACACATTCTCTCTCTCACACACACACTTTCTCTCACACTCTCTCTCTCGCATACACTCTCTCTCTCACACACACACTCTCTCACACACACATACAAGATGGGCAAAATGTAGAGAAACATTTGAGCTGTATCTAACCCCGTGCTGTACCTGTCCTGGGTCTGTTTGATGTGCACAATGTGGAGGCAGCTTTTCCTTTAATCTAGCACCATGCTGTATCTGTCATTTGATTATTTGATGGGGACAGTGTATCGGGAGCTTCACTCTGTATCTAACCCCGTGCTGTACCTGTCCTGGGAGTGTTTGATGGGGACAGTGTAGAGGGAGCTTCACTCTGTATCTAACCCTGTGCTGTACCTGTCCTGGGAGTGTTTGATGAGGACAGTGAAGTGGGAGCTTTACTCTATATCTAACCACTTGCTGTATCTGTTGTTGGAGTGTTTCATGGGGATAGTGCAGTGGGAGCTTTACTCTGTATCTAACCCATGCTGTCCCTGTCCTGGGAGTGTTTGATGGGGACAGTATCGAGGGAGCTTTACTCTGTATCTGAACCCGTGCTGTACCTGTACTTGGTTTGTTTGATGGGGACAGTGTAGAGGGAGCTTTACTCTATACCTAACCCCGTGCTGTATCTGTTCTGGGACTGTTTGATGGGGACAGTGTACAGTGAGCTTTACGCTGTATCTAAACCCGTGCTGTATCTGTCCTGGGTGTGTTGGATGGGGACAGTGTAGAGGGAGCTTTACTCTGTATCTAACCCCGTGTTGTATCTGTCCTGGGTGTGTTGGATGGGGACAGTGTAGAGGGAGCTTTACTCTGTATCGAACTCTGTGCTGTGTCTGTCCTGGGAGTGTTTGATGGGAACAGTGTAGAGAGAGCTTTACTCTGTGTCGAACTCTGTGCTGTACCTGTACCTTTCCTGTGAGTGTTTGATGGGAACAGTGTCGAGGGAGCTTTAGTTAACGTCTAATCCCGTTTTTCAGTCACTGATAGACTGTAGAGGAAGATCAGGTCACACACGCTCTCCTTACACACTCTCAGACACACACACACACACACACACATACACACATGCTCTCTCTGTCTCTCACACACACATGCACTATCTCTTACGCACTCTCTCACTCACACACATGCTCTTTCTCTCTCTCTCACACACTCTTTCTCTCTCTCTCACACACTTTCTCTCTCACACACATTCTCTCACACACACTTTCTCTCTCACACACACTTTCTCTCTCACACACACTCTCACCCATGCATTCTCTCCAACTGACACACTCTCCCACACATGCACTCAGTTTCTCTCACACACACATACACTCACTCTCTCACACACATACACACACTCTCTCACACACATACACTCTCTCTCTCACACATACACTCTCTGTCACACACACACTCTCTGTCACACACACACTTTGTCTCACACACACTCTCTCTCGCACATATACACTCTCTCTCAAACATATACTCTCTCTCACGCACACACTCTCTCACACACACACTCTCTCTCACACACACACTCTCTCTCACACACACTCTCTCTCTCACACACACACTCTCTCTCACGCACACACTCTCTCTCTCACACACACACACTCTCTCACACACACTCTCTCGCACACCCTCTCTCTCTCACACACTCTCTCTCACACACACTCTCTCTCTCACACACACTCTTGCTCACCCGCACACTCTTTCTCACACACACTCTCTCTCACGCACAAACTCTCTCTCTCGCACACACTCACTCTCTCACACACATTCTCTCTCACACACACACTTTCTCACACACTCTCTCACACACACACACTTCCTCACACACTCTCTCTCTCTCGCACACACTCTCTCTCACACACACACACTTTCTCACACACTCTCTCGCACACTCTCTCTCTCACACACTCTCTCTCTCACACACATTCTCTCTCTCACACACATTCTCTCTCACACACACACACTCTCTCACACACACACACACACACACACAAGATGGGCAAAATGTAGAGAAACATTTGAGCTGTATCTAACCCCGTGCTGTACCTGTCCTGGGACTGCTGATGGGGACAGTGTACAGTGAGCTTTACTCTGTATCCAACCCCGTGCTGTATCTGTCCTGGGTGTGTTGGATGGGGACAGTGTCGAGGGAGCTTTACTCTGTATCGAACTCTGTGCTGTGTCTGTCCTGGGAGTGTTTGATGGGAACAGTGTCGAGAGAGCTTTACTCTGTATCGAACTCTGTGCTGTACCTGTACCTTTCAAAGAACAAAAGAACAAAGAACAATACAGCACAGGAACAGGCCCTTCGGCCCTCCAAGCCCGCGCCGCTCCCCGGTCCAGGATTGAATCCTGAATCCAGGATCCCCGCCCAATTTTCCAGCCTATCTACATACCAATATCCTATGCACCGAGCTGTCCCTCACAGCTACGATGCTTTGTTCATCACAACCTATTAACTCACCCCCACCCCCCCATTCCAGACCATGTGATCTCCAGGGAGAGGCGAAAACCCAGAGTGAAAACCCCAGGGCCAATATGGGGAAAAAAAAAATCTGGGAAATTCCTCTCCGACCCCCTGAGGCGATCGAAACGAGTCCAGGAGATCACAATGGCCCTGATCGGAAAATGCTTCCCAACCCTAGTCATTTCCACTTCCATGAACACCATATGAATTCCCTGCCCCCGAGACAGGTTCCCAACTATCCGCAGTCTCGCTCTGTACTGGCACCAGCAAGATGATCATAGAATGAAGCCTTGAAACGAGAAACAAGGAACAATTAGCCCGCGCCGCTCCCTGGTCCAAAGACCACTCTTTTGTATCCCTCCATTCCCACTCCGGTCATATAGCTGTCTAGATAAGTCTTAAACGTTCCCAGTGTGTCCGCCTCCACCACCTTGCCCGGCAACACATTCCAGGCCCCCACGACCCTCTGTGTGAAATATGTCCTTCTGATATCCGTGTTAAACCTCCCCCCCTTCAAAGAACAAAGAACAGTACAGCACAGGAAACAGGCCTTCGGCCCTCCAAGCCTGTGCCGCTCCTTGGTCCAACTAGACCAATCGTTTGTATCCCTCCATTCCCAGGCTGCTCATGTGACTATCCAGGTAAGTCTTAAACGATGTCAGCGTGCCTGCCTCCACCACCCTACTTGGCAGTGCATTCCAGGCCCCCACCACCCTCTGTGTAAAAAACGTCCCTCTGATGTCTGAGTTATACTTCGCCCCTCTCAGCTTGAGCCCGTGACCCCTCGTGATCGTCACCTCCGACCTGGGAAAAAGCTTCCCACTGTTCACCCTATCTATACCCTTCATAATCTTGTATACCTCTATTAGATCTCCCCTCATTCTCCGTCTTTCCAAGGAGAACAACCCCAGTCTACCCAATCTCTCCTCATAGCTAAGACCCTCCATACCAGGCAACATCCTGGTAAACCTTCTCTGCACTCTCTCCAATGCCTCCACGTCCTTCTGGTAGTGCGGCGACCAGAACTGGACGCAGTACTCCAAATGCGGCCTAACCAGCGTTCTATACAGCTGCATCATCAGACTCCAGCTTTTATACTCTATACCCCGTCCTATAAAGGCAAGCATACCATATGCCTTCTTCACCACCTTTTCCACCTGTGTTGCCACCTTCAAGGATTTGTGGACTGGCACACCTAGGTCCCTCTGTGTTTCTATACTCCTGATGACTCTGCCATTTATTGCATAACTCCTCCCTACATTATTTCTTCCAAAATGCATCACTTCGCATTTATCCGGATTAAATTCCATCTGCCACCTCTCCGCCCAATTTTCCAGCCTATCTATATCCTGCTGTATTGCCCGACAATGCTCTTCGCTATCCGCAATTTCAGCCATCTTTGTGTCATCCGCAAACTTGCTGATTACACCAGTTACACCTTCTTCCAAATCATTTATATATATCACAAATAGCAGAGGTCCCAGTACAGAGCCCTGCGGAACACCACTGGTCACAGACCTCCAGCCGGAAAAAGACCCTTCGACCACTACCCTCTGTCTCCTATGGCCAAGCCAGTTCTCCACCCATCGAGCCACTTCTCCTTGTATCCCATGAGCCTTAACCTTCTTAACCAACCTGCCATGTGGGACTTTGTCAAATGCCTTACTGAAATCCATATAGACGACATCCACGGCCCTTCCTTCATCAACCGTTTTTGTCACTTCCTCAAAAAACTCCACCAAATTTGTAAGGCACGACCTCCCTCTTACAAAACCATGCTGTCTGTCACTAATGAGATTGTTCCGTTCTAAATGCACATACATCCTGTCTCTAAGAATCCTCTCCAACAACTTCCCTACCACGGACGTCAAGCTCACCGGCCTATAATTTCCTAGGTTATCCCTGCTACCCTTCTTAAACAACGGGACCACATTCGCTACCCTCCAATCCTCAGGGACCTCACCCGTGTCCAAAGAAGCGACAAAGATTTCCGTCAGAGGCCCAGCAATTTCCTCTCTCGTCTCCCTGAGCAGTCGAGGATAGATGCCATCAGGCCCTGGGGCTTTGTCAGTTTTAATGTTCCCTAAAAAACCTAACACTTCCTCTCTCGTAATGGAGATTTTCTCTAACGGGTCAACACCTCCCTCCGAGACACTCCCGGTTAACACGCCCCTCTCCTTCGTGAATACCGATGCAAAGTATTCATTTAGGATCTCCCCTATTCCCTTGGGTTCTAAGCATAATTCCCCTCCTTTGTCCCTGAGAGGTCCGATTTTCTCCCTGACAACTCTTTTGTTCCTAACGTATGAATAGAATGCCTTAGGATTCTCCTTAATCCTGCCTGCCAAGAACATCTCGTGCCCTCTTTTTGCCCTTCTAACTCCCCGTTTGAGATCTTTCCTACTCTCTCTGTATTCCTCCAGAGCTCCATCTGTTTTCAGTTGCCTGGACTTAACGTACGCCTCCCTTTTCATTTTAATCAGATCCTCAATTTCCCTGGTTATCCACGGCTCTCGAATCCTACCTTTCCTATCTTTCCTTTTTACAGGCACATGCCTATCCTGCAGCCTTATCAATAGTTCCTTAAAAGACTCCCACATGCCAGACGCGGACTTACCCTCGAACATCCTCTCCCAATCAACATCCACCAATTCCTGCCTAATCCGGCTTTCGTCAGCCTTCCCCCAATTTAGCACCCTGCCCGTAGGACAGCACTCATCCTTGTCCATTACTATCCTAAAGTTAACAGAGTTGTGGTCACTATTTGCCACATGTTCCCCTACCGAAACTTTGACGACCTGACCGGGCTCATTTCCCAGAACTAGGTCCAGTATAGCCCCCTCTCTAGTCGGGCTATCGACATACTGTTCCAAAGAACCTTCCAGTACGCATTTTACAAATTCCTCCCCGTCCGGTCCCCCAGCTCTAAGCACTTTCCAGTCTGTGCCAGGGAAATTAAAGTCCCCCACGACAACAACCCTATGTTTTCTGCACCTATCCAGAATCTCCTGACATATCATTTCCTCCACTTCCCGTGGGCTGTTGGGTGGTCTGTAGTACACCCCCAGCATAGTGACTGCACCCTTCCTGTTTCTGAGTTCCACCCACAGCGACTCAGTACATGACCCCTCTAAGTTGTCTACCCTCTGCACCGCGGTAATATGCTCCTTAACTAATATCGCTACTTTCCTGGGAGTGTTTGATGGGAACAGTGTCGATGGAGCTTTACTTTGCATCTAATCCCGTGATTCAGTTACTGATAGACTGCAGAGGAAGATCAGGTCACACACACGCCCTCCTTACACACTCTCAGACACACACACACACACACACACATGCTCTCTCTGTCTCTCACACACACATACACTATCTCTTATGCACTCTCTCACTCACACACATGCTCTTTCTCTCTGTCACACACACTTTCCCTCTCACACACATTCTCTCTCACACACATTCTTTCACACACACTTTCACGCTCACACACTCTCACCCATGCATTCTCTCTCACTGACACACTCTCACACACATGCACTCAGTCTCTCTCACACACACACAGATACACTCACTCTCTCACACACATACACTCACTCTCTCACACACACAGATACACACTCTCTCACACACAGACACTCACTCTCTCACACACATACACTCTCTCTCAAACATATACTCTCTCTCTCTCACACACTCTCTCTCTCTCTCTCACACACACTCTCTCTCTCTCTCTCACACACACACTCTCTCTCACACACACTCTCTCTCACACACACACACACTCTTTCTCACACACACACTCTTTCTCACACACACACTCTCACACGCACGCACACTCTCTCGCACACACTCTCTCTCACACACACTCTCTCTCACACACACACACTTTCTCACACACTCTCTCTCTCTCGCACACACACACTCTCTCTCACACACACACACTCTCTCTCTCACACACACATTCTCTCTCTCACACACACTCTCTCTCTCTCGCACACACACTCTCTCTCACACACACACACACACTCTCTCTCACACACACACACACACACAATGATGGGCAAAATGTAGAGAAAGATTTGAGCTGTCTCTAACCCCGTGCTGTACCTGTCCTGGGTCTCTTTGATGTGCACAATGTGGAGGCAGCTTTTCCATTAATCTAGCACCATGCTGTATCTGTCATTGGATTAAGAACAAACAAAGAACAATACAGCACAGGAACAGGCCCTTCGGCCCTCCAAGCCCGCGCCGCTCCCCGGTCCAGGATTGAATCCTGAATCCAGGATCCCCGCCCAATTTTCCAGCCTATCTACATACCAATATCCTATCCACCGAGCTGTCCCTCACAGCTATGATGCTTTGTTCATTACACCCATTAACTTACCCCCATCCCCCCATTCCAGACCATGTGATCTCCAGGGAGAGGCGAAAACCCAGAGTGAAAAACCCCAGGGCCAATATGGGGAAAAAAAAAAAAAATCTGGGAAATTCCTCTCCGACCCCCTGAGGCGATCGAAACGAGTCCAGGAGATCACAATGGCCCCGATCGGAAAATGCTTCCCAACCCTAGTCATTTCCACTTCCACGAACACCATATGAATTCCCTGCCCCCGAGACAGGTTCCCAACTATCCGCAGTCTCACTCTGTACTGGCACCAGCAAGATGATCGTAGAATGAAGCCTTGAAACGAGAAACCAGGAACAATTAGCCCGCGCCGCTCCCTGGTCCAAACTAGACCACTCTTTTGTATCCCTCCATTCCCACTCCGTTCATATAGCTGTCTAGATAAGTCTTAAACGTTCCCAGTGTGTCCGCCTCCACCACCTTGCCCGGCAACACATTCCAGGCCCCCACGACCCTCTGTGTGAAATATGTCCTTCTGATATCTGTGTTAAACCTCCCCCCCTTCACCTTGAACCTATGACCCCTCGTGAACGTCACCACCGACCCGGGGAAAAGCTTCCCACCGTTCACCCTATCTATGCCTTTCATAATTTTATACACCTCTATTAAGTCTCCCCTCATCCTCCGTCTTTCCAAGGAGAACAACCCCAGTTTCCCCAATCTCTCCTCATAACCAAGCCCCTCCATACCAGGCAACATCCTGGTAAACCTCCTCTGTACTCTCTCCAAAGCCTCCACGTCCTTCTGGTAGTGTGGCGACCAGAACTGGACGCAGTATTCCAAATGCGGCCGAACCAACGTTCTATACATCTGCAACATCAGACCCCAACTTTTATACTCTATGCCCCGTCCTATAAAGGCAAGCATGCCATATGCCTTCTTCACCACCTTCTCCACCTGTGACGTCACCTTCAAAGATCTGTGGACTTGCACACCCAGGTCCCTCTGCGTCTCTACACCCTTTATGGTTCTTCCATTTATCGTGTAGCTCCTCCCTACATTATTCCCACCAAAATGCATCACTTCGCATTTATCAGGATTGAACTCCATCTGCCATTTCCTTGCCCAAATTTCCAGCCTATTTATTTGATGAGGACAGTGTATAGGGAGCTTCACTCTGTATCTCACCCCGTGCTGTACCTGTCCTGGGAGTGTTTGATGGGGACAGTGTCGAGGGAGCTTCACTCTGTATCTAAACCCGTGCTGTACATGTCCTGGGAGTGTTTGATGGGGATAGTGTAGAGGGAGCTTTATCTGTATCTAACCCTGTGCTGTATATGTCCTGGGAGTGTTTGATGTGCACAATGTGGAGGCAGCTTTTCCTTTAATCTCGCACCATGCTGTATCTGTCATTGGATTATTTGATAGTGACAGTGTCTAGGGAGCTTCACTCTGTATCTAAACCCTTGCTGTACCTGTCCTGGGTGTGTTTGATGGGGACAGTGTAGAGGGAGCTTCACTCTGTACCTAATCCCGTGCTGTCTCTCTCCTGGAAGTGTTTTATGGGGACAGTGTAGAGCGAGCTTTGCTCTGTATCTTACCCTGTGCTGTCCCTGTCCTGCGAGTGTTTGATGGGGGACAGTATAGAGGGACCTTTACTCTGTATTGAACCCCGTGCTGTATTTGTCCTGGGAGTGTTTAATGGGGACAGTGTCGAGGGAGCTATACTCTGTATCTAACCCTGTGCTGTACCTGTCCTGGGAGTGTTTGATGGGGACAGGACTTGGGGGACATTGGATTTTAGACAATGTTTAGGGTTTTAGACTTTTCGGAGTGAAATTCAGGAACACTTTGCCACACCAGGTGTGATATTAGTTTGGAACTACCTTCTATAATTCACAGTTGATGCTCAGTCGCTTATTAATGTTCAAACCTGAAGTTGATAGATGGTATTTTACACACAGGAGAAGCAATTTAAAATCAATGGGTCTATGTTAAAATACTTGCAGGAACAGAGAGACCTGGGGTTTCAGTTCATTTTTACATCTTAAAGATTCAACCTGGGGCTCAGAATCTGTCAGTTGAATCTACTTTTCCTGTCCCGAAAACGTGTCAACAATTGTGTTGGGGAATGTGACAAAAGGTGACATTCCTGCATCCTGCACAGTGGGGTTGGGAGGTTGTTTGAAAGGAGATTCAGAAAGTGTCAATTAGATTGTGTCTCTTTGCAGAAGTTGAGTATTTCACAGGAGATGCCTTGAGATAAAGGAAAGTTTTACCAATGTCTGCGTAACTTTCAAAGTCTCCAGACGCATGAAGGGGGCAGGGATTTTGTAATATTCAGAGCAGGAGATGGGGGACAATCACAGAATTGAAGATGTGAGGCCATCTCTTGTTTCTGAATGTCAATCTGTAGCTTTTAAACTTTAGTCCGAGGCTAATCATTCCAAGTTTGCAATCCCACACTTTGCTGTTGTTAATTTTGAGTTGTAGATTTTCTGAAATTGATTCTGTAATAAAAATCCCTGCAGGATGCAATGATTCCCATTCTGTCTGCTGCTGCAAAGCCCCAGTTTGTGTCTCAGTTTCACTCTTTATCAACCATTTAAGATCCAAGAGCCAGAGAATTCCTACACTGCAGAATGAGGCCATTCAGCCCAACAAGCCTGCCCCGACAATAATCCCACCCAGGCCCGAATCCCCCTGACACTAAGGGGCAATTTAGCAAACGTGCAAACTCCACACAGACAGTCACTCGAGGCGGGGAATCGAACCCAGATCCCTGGCGCTGTGAGTCAGCAGTGCTAACCACTGTGCCACCGTGTCGCCCGGTGATGAGACAGAACGTTTGCCAAAGTGCACAGAAATAGGCAGCATTATCAGCATTTTAGCTGGAAGCTTCAAATGACAAAGGGATCTTAATAGTAGAGTCACAGAATCCCTGCAGTGCAGAAGGAGACCATTCAGCCCATCGAGTCTGCACTGACTCTCTGACACAGTATCTTACCAAGGCCCTTGACCCAGCCCTATCCCCGTAACCCCACACATTTACCTTAATCCACCGAACCAACACAGCTTTGGACAGGAATCGGCAATTTACTGTGTCCCATCCACAAATTTGGAAAATACTGGGATGGATTGAGAAATGGTTTCCGGGCAGAAAACAGAGCTCAGATAGAAATGGGCCCTTTGGCCCAACTTTTCCCTGCCACCCAGTTTTTACCATTAAGCTCGTATCAAATGCCTTGCGTTTGGCCCAAATCCCTCCATACCAATCTTACCAGAATAACTGTCTAAATGCTTTTTAAAATATAAAATTGTATCCGCTTCTACTCCGACCTCTGGCAGCTTGTTCCAATCCCTCACCACCCTCTGTGTGAAAAGAATTGCCCTCTGGACCCTCTCCCCTCTCACCTTAAACCTATGTCTTCTAGTTTTAGACTCCCCTCCCTTTTGGAAAAGATGTTGACGAGCTTATCAAAGAACAAAGAGAATTACAGCACAGGAACAGGCCCTTCGGCCCTCCAAGCCTGCACCAACCATGCTGCCCGACTGAACTAAAACCCCCTACCCTTCCGGGGACCATATCCCTCTATTCCCATCCTATTCATGTATTTGTCCAGACGTTCCGTAAAACTCACTATCGTATCTGCTTCCACTACCTCCCCCGGCAGCGAGTTCCAGGCACCCACCACCCTCTGTGTAAAAAAACGTGCCTTGTACATCTCCTTTAAACCTTGCCCCTCACAC
Organism: Mustelus asterias; assembly: GCF_964213995.1. Taxonomy (NCBI): domain Eukaryota; kingdom Metazoa; phylum Chordata; class Chondrichthyes; order Carcharhiniformes; family Triakidae; genus Mustelus; species Mustelus asterias. The sequence goes on from NW_027590210.1 coordinate 471,168, forward strand.
CTTAAACCTATGCCCCCTAGATTTTGAATCTTCCACCCTGGTAAAAAGCTTCTGACTATCCACTCTGTCCATGCCCCTCATAATCTTGTAGAATTCTATCAGGTCGCCCCTCAACCTCCGTCGTTCCAGTGAGAACAAACCAAGTTTCTCCAATCTCTCCTCAGAGCTAATGCCCTCCATCCTAGGAAACATCCTGGTAAATCTTTTCTGAACCCTCTCCAAAGCCTCCACATCTTTCTGGTAGTGTGTCGATCAGAATTGAACACTATATTCCAAGTGCGGCCTAACTAAGGTTCGATAAAGCTGCTGTATCCATGCCCTCATTATTTTAGAGACCTCTATAAGAACACCACTAAGCCAACTCAAGGGAAAAAAGTCCCAGAGTATCCAGCCTCTCATGATAACTCAAACCATCAGGACCCCATAGCATCCCAGTCATTCTTTTCTGCACACTTTCGAACTTAATAATCTCCTTTCTATAAGGGTGACCAGAACAATACACAGCATTCCAAGTGTGGTCTTACCAATGTCTTGTACAACTCCAACAAGACGTCCCAACTCCTGTGTTCAATGTTTTGACCAATGAAACCAAGCATGTGGAATGCCTTCTTCACCACTCTATCCACCTGTGACTCCACTTTCAAGGAGCTATCAATCTGTACCCCGAGATCCCTTTGTTCTGTAACTCTCACCAACACCCTACCATTAACTGAGTAAGTCCTGTGTTTGTTCAATCTACCAAAATGCATCACCTTGCATTTATCTAAATTAAACTCCATCTGCCATTCAACAGCCCACTGGCCCAATTGATCAAGATCCCATTGCAACCCTAGATAACCTTCTTCACTGTCCACTATGCCACAAATCTTGGTGTCAACTGCAAACTTACAAACCATGCCTCCTAAATTCTCATCCAAATCATTAATATAAATGACCAATAACAGTGGACCCAGCACCGATCCCTGAGGCACCCCGCTGGTCACAGGCCTCCAGTTTGACCAAAAAAAACAACCCTCTACAACCACCCTCTGTCTTCTGTCATCAAGCCTATTTTATATCCATTTGGCTACCTCACCCTGGATCCCGTGATATTTAACCAAATCCTGTCTGCTTTTGTTTTTAAATTTGTACATTTTTAAACACAGAAACAGTTCTGTATCGAACTCTGTGCTGTACCTGTACCTTTCCTGGGTGTGTTTGATGGGAACAGTGTCGAGGGAGCTTTACTTTGCATCTAATCCCGTGTTTCAGTCACTGATAGACTGTAGAGGAAGATCAGGTCACACACACGCTCTCCTTACACACTCTCAGACACACACACACACACACACACACACACATGCTCTCTCTGTCTCTCACACACACATACACTATCTCTTACGCACTCTCTCACTCACACACATGCTCTTCCTCTCTGTCACACACACATTCTCTCTGTCACACACATTCTCTCACACACACTTTCACGCTCACACACTCTCACCGATGCATTCTCTCTCACTGACACACTCTCACACACATGCACTCAGTCTCGCACACACACATTCACTCAATCTCTCACTCACATACACTCTGTCTCTCACACATACACTCTCTCTCACACATACACTCTCAAACATATACACTCGCTCACACACACACTCTCTCTCGCACACACACTCTCTCTCACACACACACTCTCTCTCACACACACACTCTCTCTCACACACACACTCTCATTCTCACACACACACTCTCTCGCACACACTCTTTCTCTCGCACACTCTCTCTCTCTCACACACACGCTCTCTCTCACGCACACGCTCTCTCCCTCTCGCACACACTCTCCCTCTCGCACACTCTCTCTCTCTCGCACACACTCTCTCTCTCACACACACTCTCTCACACACACACACACAAACACTCTCTCTCACACACACTCTCTCTCACACACACACTCTCTCTCTCACACACACTCTCTCTCTCTCACACACACGGTCTCTCTCTCTCACACACACACTCTATGTCTCTCACACACACTCTCTCTCACACACGTGCACACACTCTCTCACACACACACTGTCTCTCTCTCTCACGCACACACACTCTCTCTCACACACACGCACACACACTCTCTCTCACACACAGTCTCTCACACACACGGTCTCTCTCTCACACACACTCTATGTCTCTCTCTCACACACACACTCCCTCTCTCGCACTCACTCTCTCACACACACTCTGTCTCTCACACACACTCTGTCTCTCGCACACACACTCTCTCTCACACATACACACACTCTCTCTCTCACACACACATTCTCTCACACACACACACACTCTCTCTCTCTCACACACACACTCTCTCACACACACACTCTCTCTCACACACACTCTCTCTCTCACACACACATTCTCTCATATACACACACACACACTCTCTCTCACACACACACATTCTCTCACACACACACACACACACACAATGATGGGCAAAATGTAGAGGAAGATTTGAGCTGTATCTAACCCCGTGCTGTACCTGTCCTGGGTGTGTTTGATGTACACAATGTGGAGGCAGCTTTTCCTTTAATCGAGCACCATGCTGTATCTGTCATTGGATTATTTGATGGGGACAATGTATAGGGAGCTTCACTCTGTATCTCACCCCATGCTGTACCTGTCCTGGGAGTGTTTGATGGGGACAGTGTCGAGGGAGCTTCACTCTGTATCTAAACCCGTGCTGTACATGTCCTGGGAGTGTTTGATGGGGATAGTGTAGAGGGAGCTTTACTCTGTATCTAACCCCGTGCTGTACCTGTCCTGGGAGTGTTTGATGGGGACAGTGTAGAGGGAGCTTTACTCTGTATCGAACCCCGTGCTGTCCCTGTCCTGGAAGTGTTTGATGGGAACAGTGTAGAGAGAGCTTTACTCTGTATCGAACTCTGTGCTGTGTCTGTCCTGGGAGTGTTTGATGGGAACAGTGTAGAGAGAGCTTTACTCTGTATCGAACTCTGTGCTGTACCTGTACCTTTCCTGGGAGTGTTTGATGGGAACAGTGTCGAGGGAGCTTTACTTTGCATCTAATCCCGTGATTCAGTTACTGATAGACTGTAGAGGAAGATCAGGTCACACACACACTCTCCTTACACACTCTCAGACACACACACACACATACACACATGCTCTCTCTGTCTCTCACACACACATACACTATCTCTTAAGCACTCTCTCACTCACACACATGCTCTTTCTCTCTGTCACACACGCTTTCTCTCTCACACACAGTTTCTCTCTCACACATTCTCTCACACACACTTTCACGCTCACACACTCTTACCCATGCATTCTCTCTCACTGACACACTCTCACACACATGCACTCAGTCTCTCACACACACACACACAGATACACTCACTCTCTCACACACATACACTCTCTCTGTCAAACACACGCTCTCTCTCACACACACACTTTCTCTCTCACACACACACTTTCTCTCTCACACATACACTCTCTCTCACGCACACACTCTCTCACGCGCACACTCTCTCTCACGCGCACACTCTCTCTCACGCGCACACTCTCTCTCTCACACACACACCCTCTCTCACGCACACGCTCTCTCGCACACACTCTCTCTCTCTCTCGCACACTCTCAGTCACACACACACACACACACACACATGCTCTCTCTGTCTCACACACACATACACTATCTCTTACGCACTCTCTCTGTCACACACATGCTCTTTCTCTCTGTCACACACACTTTCTCTCTCACACATATTCTCTCACACACACTTTCACGCTCACACACTCTCACCCATGCATTCTCTCTCATTGTCACACTCTCACACACATGCACTCAGTCTCTCTCACACACATACACTCACTCTCTCACACACATCCACTCTCTCACACACATACACTCTCTCACACACATACACTCTCTCTCTCACACATACACTCTCTCTCTCACAAATAGACTCTCTCTCAAGCATATCCTCTCTCCCACACACACACACTCTCTCTCACGCACACACTCTCTCTCACGCACACACTCTCTCTCTCGCACACACTCTCTCTCTCACACACTCTCTCTCTCTCTCACACACACACACTCTCTCTCACACATACACTCTCTCAAACATACACTCTCTCTCACGCACACACACTCTCTCTCACGCACGCACTCTCCCTCTCGCACACACTCTCTCTCTCGCACACACTATCTCACTCACACACACTCTCTCTCACACAATCACACACACACACTCTCTCTCACGCACACGCTCTCTCTCACGCACACGCTCTCTCTCACGCACACGCTCTCTCTCACGCACACGCTCTCTCTCACGCACACGCTCTCTCTCACGCACACGCTCTCTCTCACGCACACGCTCTCTCTCACGCACACGCTCTCTCTCACGCACACGCTCTCTCTCACGCACACGCTCTCTCTCTCTCACACACACTCTCTCGCACACACTCTCTCTCTCGCACACACTCTCTCTCTCGCACACACTCTCTCTCTCGCACACACTCTCTCTCTCGCACACACTCTCTCTCTCGCACACACTCTCTCTCTCGCACACACTCTCTCTCTCGCACACACTCTCTCTCTCGCACACACATTCTCTCTCGCACACACTATCTCTCTCACACACTCTCTCTCACACTCACACACTTTCTCACACACTCTCTCGCACACAATCTCTCCCACACACACACATTCTCTCACACACACACACACTCTCTCTCTCACACACACATTCTCTCCCACACACACACACTCTCTCTCTCACACACACACACTCTCTCTCACACACACACATTCTCTCACACACACACACACTCTCTCTCTCACACACACACACACACACACACACACACACACACACACACACACACACACAATGATGGGGCAAAATGTAGAGGAAGATTTGAGCTGTATCTAACCCCGTGCTGTACCTGTCCTGGGTGTGTTTGATGTGCACAATGTGGAGGCAGCTTTTCCTTTAATCTAGCACCATGCTGTATCTGTCATTGGTTTATTTGATAGTGACAGTGTATAGGGAGCTTCACTCTGTATCTAACCCCGTGCTGTACCTGTCCTGGGAGTGTTTGATGGGGACAGTGTCGAGGGAGCTTTACTCTGTATCTCACCCCGTGCTGTACCTGTCCTGGGAGTGTTTGATGGGGACAGTGTCGAGGGAGCTTCACTCTGTATCTAAACCCGTGCTGTACCTGTCCTGGGAGTGTTTGATGGGGACAGTATAGAGGGAGCTTTACTCTGTATCTAACCCCGTGCTGTACCTGTCCTGGGAGTGTTTGATGGGGACAGTGTAGAGGGAGCTTCACTCTGTATCTAAACACGTGCTGTACCTGTCCTGGGAGTGTTTGATGGGGATAGTGTCGAGGGAGCTTTACTCTGTATCTAACCCCGTGCTGTATATGTCCTGGGAGTGTTTGATGAGGACTGTGTAGACGGAGATTTACTCTGTATCTCACCCCGTGCTGTATCTGTTCCGGGAGTGTTTGATTGGGACAGTGTTGAGGGAGCTTTACTCTATATCTAACCACTTGCTGTCCCTGTCCTGCGAGTGTTTGATGGAGACAGTGTCGAGGGACCTTTACTCTGCATTGAACCCCGTGCTGTATTTGTCCTGGGTGTGTTTAATGGGGACAGTGTCGAGGGAGCTATACTCTGTACCTAACCCTGTGCTGTACCTGTCCTGGGAGTGTTTGATGGGGACGGGACTTGGGGGACATTGGATTTTAGACAATGTTTAGGGTTTTAGACTTTTCGGAGTGAAATTCAGGAACACTTTGCCACACCTGGTGTGATATTAGTTTGGAACGACCTTCTATAATTCACAGTTGATGCTCAGTCACTTATTAATGTTCAAACCTGAAGTTGAGCTATACTCTGTACCTAACCCTGTGCTGTACCTGTCCTGGGAGTGTTTGATGGGGACGGGACTTGGGGGACATTGGATTTTAGACAATGTTTCGGGTTTTAGACGTTTCGGAGTGAAATTCAGGAACACTTTGCCACACCAGGTGTGATATTAGTTTGGAACTACCTTCTATAATTCACAGTTGATGCTCAGTCACTTATTAATGTTCAAACCTGAAGTTGATGGATGGTATTTTACACACAGGAGAAGCAATTTAAAATCAATGGGTCAATGTTAAAATAGTTGCAGGAACAGAGAGACCTGGGGTTTCAGTTCATTTTTACATCTTAAAGATTCAACCTGGGGCTCAGAATCTGTCAGTTGAATCTACTTTTCCTGTCCCGAAAACGTGTCAACAATTGTGTTGGGGAATGTGACAAAAGGTGACATTCCTGCATCCTGCACAGTGGGGTTGGGAGGTTGTTTGAAAGGAGATTCAGAAAGTGTCAATTAGATTGTGTCTCTTTGCAGAAGTTGAGTATTTCACAGGAGATGCCTTGAGATAAAGGAAAGTTTTACCAATGTCTGCGTAACTTTCAAAGTCTCCAGACGCATGAAGGGGGCAGAGATTTTGTAATATTCAGAGCAGGAGATGGGGGACAATCACAGAATTGAAGATGTGAGACCATCTCTTGTTTCTGAATGTCAATCTGTAGCTTTTAAACTTTAGTCCTGGGCTAATCATTCCAAGTTTGCAATCCCACACTTTGCTGTTGTGAATTGTGAGTTGTAAATTTTCTGAAATTGATTCTGTAATAAAAATCCATGCAGGATGCAATGATTCCCATTCTGTCTGCTGCTGCAAAGCCCCAGTTTGTGTCTCAGTTTCACTATTTATCAACCATTTAAGATCCAAGAGCCATAGAATTCCTACACTGCAGAATGAGGCCATTCAGCCCAACAAGCCTGCCCCGACAATAATCCCACCCAGGCCCGAATCCCCCTGACACTAAGGGGCAATTTAGCAAACGTGCAAACTCCACACAGACAGTCACTCGAGGCGGGGAATCGAACCCAGATCCCTGGCGCTGTGAGTCAGCAGTGCTAACCACTGTGCCACCGTGTCGCCCGGTGATGAGACAGAACGTTTGCCAAAGTGCACAGAAATAGGCAGCATTGTCAGCATTTTAGCTGGAAGCTTCAAATGACAAAGGGATCTTAATAGTAGAGTCACAGAATCCCTGCAGTGCAGAAGGAGACCATTCAGCCCATCGAGTCTGTACTGACTCTCTGACACAGTATCTTACCAAGGCCCTTGACCCAGCCCTATCCCCGTAACCCCACACATTTACCTTAATCCACCGAACCAACACAGCTTTGGACAGGAAACGGCAATTTACTGTGTCCAATCCACAAATTTGGAAAATACTGGGATGGATTGAGAAATGGTTTCCGGGCAGAAAACAGAGCTCAGATACAAATGGGCCCTTTGGCCCAACTTTTCCCTGCCACCCAGTTTTTACCATTAAGCTCGTATCAAATGCCTTGCTTTTGGCCCAAATCCCTCCATACCAATCTTACCAGAATAACTGTCTAAATGCTTTTTAAAATATAAAATTGTGTCCGCTTCTACTCCGACCTCTGGCAGCTTGTTCCAATCCCTCACCACCCTCTGTGTGAAAAGAATTGCCCTCTGGACCCGCTCCCCTCTCACCTTAAACCTATGTCTTCTAGTTTTAGACTCCCCTCCCTTTTGGAAAAGATGTTGACGAGCTTATCAAAGAACAAAGAGAATTACAGCACAGGAACAGGCCCTTCGGCCCTCCAAGCCTGCACCAACCATGCTGCCCGACTGAACTAAAACCCCCTACCCTTCCGGGGACCATATCCCTCTATTCCCATCCTATTCATGTATTTGTCCAGACGTTCCGTAAAACTCACTATCGTATCTGCTTCCACGACCTCCCCCGGCAGCGAGTTCCAGGCACCCACCACCCTCTGTGTAAAAAAACTTGCCTTGTACATCTCCTTTAAACCTTGCCCCTCACACCTTAAACCTATGCCCCCTAGATTTTGAATCTTCCACCCTGGTAAAAAGCTTCTGACTATCCACTCTGTCCATGCCCCTCATAATCTTGTAGAATTCTATCAGGTCGCCCCTCAACCTCCGTCGTTCCAGTGAGAACAAACCAAGTTTCTCCAATCTCTCCTCAGAGCTAATGCCCTCCATCCTAGGAAACATCCTGGTAAATCTTTTCTGAACCCTCTCCAAAGCCTCCACATCTTTCTGGTAGTGTGCCGATCAGAATTGAACACTATATTCCAAGTGCGGCCTAACTAAGGTTCGATAAAGCTGCTGTATCCATGCCCTCATTATTTTAGAGACCTCTATAAGAACACCACTAAGCCAACTCAAGGGAAAAAAGTCCCAGAGTATCCAGCCTCTCATTATAACTCAAACCATCGCAACCCCATAGCATCCCAGTCATTCTTTTCTGCACACTTTCTAGCTTAATAATCTCCTTTCTATAAGGGTGACCAGAACAATACACAGCATTCCAAGTGTGGTCTTACCAATGTCTTGTACAACTCCAACAAGACGTCCCAACTCCTGTGTTCAATGTTTTGACCAATGAAACCAAGCATGTGGAATGCCTTCTTCACCACTCTATCCACCTGTGACTCCACTTTCAAGGAGCTATCAATCTGTACCCCGAGATCCCTTTGTTCTGTAACTCTCACCAACACCCTACCATTAACTGAGTAAGTCCTGTGTTGGTTCAATCCACCAAAATGTATCACCTTGCATTTATCTAAATTAAACTCCATCTGCCATTCAACAGCCCACTGGCCCAATTGATCAAGATCCCATTGCAACCCTAGATAACCTTCTTCACTGTCCACTATGCCACAAATCTTGGTGTCAACTGCAAACTTACAAACCATGCCTCCTA
>NW_027590210.1:495000-582500 GCF_964213995.1 Mustelus asterias
TTGCTGTATCTGTCCTGGGAGTGTTTGATGGGGACAGTGTAGACGGAGATTTACTCTGTATCTCACCCCGTGCTGTATCTGTTCCGGGAGTGTTTGATGGGGACAGTGTAGAGGGAGATTTACACTGTATCTAACCCCATGCTGTCCCTGTCCTGTGAGTGTTTGATGCAGACAGTGTTGAGGGACCTTTACTCTGTATTGAACCCCGTGCTGTATTTGTCCTGGGTGTGTTTAATGGGGACAGTGTCGAGGGAGCTATACTCTGTACCTAACCCTGTGCTGTACCTGTCCTGGGAGTGTTTGATGGGGACAGTGTCGAGGGACCTTTACTCTGTACTGAACCCCGTGCTGTATTTGTCCTGGGTGTGTTTAATGGGGACAGTGTCGAGGGAGCTATACTCTGTACCTAACCCTGTGCTGTACCTGTCCTGGGAGTGTTTGATGGGGACAGGACTTGGGGGACATTGGATTTTAGACAATGTTTAGGGTTTTAGACTTTTCGGAGTGAAATTCAGGAACACTTTGCCACACCAGGTGTGATATTAGTTTGGAACTACCTTCTATAATTCACAGTTGATGCTCAGTCACTTATTAATGTTCAAACCCGAAGTTGATAGATGGTATTTTACACACAGGAGAAGCAATTTAAAATCAATGGGCCAATGTTAAAATACTTGCAGGAACAGAGAGACCTGGGCTTTCAGTTCATTTTTACATCTTAAAGATTCAACCTGGGGCTCAGAATCTGTCAGTTGAATCTACTTTTCCTGTCCCGAAAACGTGTCAACAATTGTGTTGGGGAATGTGACAAAAGGTGACATTCCTGCATCCTGCACAGTGGGGTTGGGAGGTTGTTTGAATGGAGATTCAGAAAGTGTCAATTAGATTGTGTCTCTTTGCAGAAGTTGAGTATTTCACAGGAGATGCCTTGAGATAAAGGAAAGTTTTACCAATGTCTGCGTAACTTTCAAAGTCTCCAGACGCATGAAGGGGGCAGAGATTTTGTAATATTCAGAGCAGGAGATGGGGGACAATCACAGAATTGAAGATGTGAGGCCATCTCTTGTTTCTGAATGTCAATCTGTAGCTTTTAAACTTTAGTCCGAGGCTAATCATTCCAAGTTTGCAATCCCACACTTTGCTGTTGTTAATTTTGAGTTGTAAATTTTCTGAAATTGATTCTGTAATAAAAATCCCTGCAGGATGCAATGATTCCCGTTCTGTCTGCTGCTGCAAAGCCCCAGTTTGTGTCTCAGTTTCACTCTTTATCAACCACTTAAGATCCAAGAGCCAGAGAGTTCCAACACTGCAGAATGAGGCCATTCAGCCCAACAAGCCTGCCCCGACAATAATCCCACCCAGGCCCGAATCCCCCTGACACGAAGGGGCAATTTTGCAAACGTGCAAACTCCACACAGACAGTCACTCGAGGCGGGGAATCGAACCCAGATCCCTGGCGCTGTGAGTCAGCAGTGCTAACCACTGTGCCACCGTGTCGCCCGGTGATGAGACAGAACGTTTGCCAAAGTGCACAGAAATAGGCAGCATTGTCAGCATTTTAGCTGGAAGCTTCAAATGACAAAGGGATCTTAATAGTAGAGTCACAGAATCCCTGCAGTGCAGAAGGAGACCATTCAGCCCATCGAGTCTGTACTGACTCTCTGACACAGTATCTTACCAAGGCCCTTGACCCAGCCCTATCCCCGTAACCCCACACATTTACCTTAATCCACCGAACCAACACAGCTTTGGACAGGAAACGGCAATTTACTGTGTCCCATCCACAAATTTGGAAAATACTGGGATGGATTGAGAAATGGTTTCCGGGCAGAAAACAGAGCTCAGATACAAATGGGCCCTTTGGCCCAACTTTTCCCTGCCACCCAGTTTTTACCATTAAGCTCGTATCAAATGCCTTGCGTTTGGCCCAAATCCCTCCATACCAATCTTACCAGAATAACTGTCTAAATGCTTTTTAAAATATAAAATTGTGTCCGCTTCTACTCCGACCTCTGGCAGCTTGTTCCAATCCCTCACCACCCTATGTGTGAAAAGAATTGCCCTCTGGACCCTCTCCCCTCTCACCTTAAACCTATGTCTTCTAGTTTTAGACTCCCCTCCCTTTTGGAAAAGATGTTGACGAGCTTATCAAAGAACAAAGAGAATTACAGCACAGGAACAGGCCCTTCGGCCCTCCAAGCCTGCACCAACCATGCTGCCCGACTGAACTAAAACCCCCTCCCCTTCCGGGGACCATATCCCTCTATTCCCATCCTATTCATGTATTTGTCCAGACGTTCCGTAAAACTCACTATCGTATCTGCTTCCACTACCTCCCCCGGCAGCGAGTTCCAGGCACCCACCACCCTCTGTGTAAAAAAACTTGCCTTGTACATCTCCTTTAAACCTTGCCCCTCACACCTTAAACCTATGCCCCCTAGATTTTGAATCTTCCACCCTGGTAAAAAGCTTCTGACTATCCACTCTGTCCATGCCCCTCATAATCTTGTAGAATTCTATCAGGTCGCCCCTCAACCTCCGTCGTTCCAGTGAGAACAAACCAAGTTTCTCCAATCTCTCCTCAGAGCTAATGCCCTCCATCCTAGGAAACATCCTGGTAAATCTTTTCTGAACCCTCTCCAAAGCCTCCACATCTTTCTGGTAGTGTGTCGATCAGAATTGAACACTATATTCCAAGTGCGGCCTAAGTAAGGTTCGATAAAGCTGCTGTATCCATGCCCTCATTATTTTAGAGACCTCTATAAGAACACCACTAAGCCAACTCAAGGGAAAAAAGTCCCAGAGTATCCAGCCTCTCATTATAACTCAAACCATCAGGACCCCATAGCATCCCAGTCATTCTTTTCTGCACACTTTCTAGCTCAATAATCTCCTTTCTATAAGGGTGACCAGAACAATACACAGCATTCCAAGTATGGTCTTACCAATGTCTTGTACAACTTCAACAAGACGTCCCAACTCCTGTATTCCATGTTCTGACCAATGAAACCAAGCATGTGGAATGCCTTCTTCACCACTCTATCCACCTGTGACTCCACTTTCAAGGAGCTATCAATCTGTACCCCGAGATCCCTTTGTTCTGTAACTCTCACCAACACCCTACCATTAACTGAGTAAGTCCTGTGTTGGTTCGATCCACCAAAATGTATCACCTTGCATTTATCTAAATTAAACTCCATCTGCCATTCAACAGCCCACTGGCCCAACTGATCAATATCCCATTGCAACCCTAGATAACCTTCTTCACTGTCCACTATGCCACTAATCTTGGTGTCATCTGCAAACTTACAAACCATGCCTCCTAAATTCTCATCCAAATCATTAATATAAATGACCAATAACAGTGGACCCAGCACCGATCCCTGAGGCACCCCGTTGGTCACAGGCCTCCAGTTTGACCAAAAAACAACCCTCGACAACCACCTTCTGTCATCAAGCCTATTTTATATCCATTTGGCTACCTCACCCTGGATCCCGTGAGAGTTAACCAAATCCTGTCTGCTTTTGTTTTTAAATGTTTACATGTTTAAACACTGAAACCTCTTGCCCTTGTTGGGAATATCAGTGCGGTTTGAGAAAAGCAAACACTGATTACACACTCAAAACCCCCCAACACAGGACTGAGCAGAGAGTGTGAAATGTGACTGGTGTGAGTGTGGATTGTCTTTTAAAAGTGGGTAAGAAACACTCCTCCATTTTCAAATCTTTACCTTGCTTATGTAGCGTCTTGGACTCCCCTGACACTCACTGCCCATCTGAATTAATCTCTATTCCTCACTGTCTAACTGTTACTCTCTGCATTGCTCCCTCTCCCTATCTCTCTGTTACTCTGCATCGCTCCATCTATCTCTCTTCCTCTCCCTCTCTCTATCCCTCTCATCCACCATGTTGTTTATCGTTAAGGGGTCTAATCACGGAGAATTGAAACACTTTTTCTGTTTCTGTCTTGGCAGAATTAGCAACATGAGTGGATATTTCAAGACTGGATTCACACAATACAGACAGAAGGCTGGTGAGCTCAGTACACATGGTACCTGAATGTTACAATAAGATAGAATCTGTATTCAGACAACTGTCACCCCACAGGGTCCAAACTTCACCGTGTTAATTTGATTTGATTTGATTGATTTGTATTGGGATGCAGTGAGAAGTATTGTTTCTTGTGCGCTATACAGACAAAACATTCCGTACATAGAGTACACAGGGGAGAAGGAGAGGAAAGGGTGCAGAATATAGTGTTGCAGTTACCGATAGGGTGTAGAAAAAGATCAGCTCACACACACACACTCTCTCTTACACACTCTTAGACACACACATAATCTCACACACACACACACTCTCTCTTACACACTCTTAGACACACACATAATCTCACACACACACACACTCTCTCTTACACACTCTTAGACACACACATAATCTCACACACACACACACTCTCTCTTACACACTCTTAGACACACACATAATCTCACACACACACACTCTCTCTTACACACTCTTAGACACACACATAATCTCACACACACACACGCTCTCTCTCTCACACACACACGCTCTCTCACACTCTCACACACACACATACTATCTCACACACACTCTCACACACACACGCTCTCTCTCTCTCGCACACACACACTCTCACACTCTCAGACACACACATACTATCTCACACACACACTCTCTCTCACACACACACGCTCTCTCTCTCACACACACACGCTCTCTCTCTCTCACACACACACTCTCTCACACTCTCAGACACACACATACTATCTCACACACACACACTCTCACACACACACGCTCTCTCTCTCTCGCACACACACTCTCTCACACTCTCAGACACACACATACTATCTCACACACACACTCTCTCTCACACACACACACTCTCTCACACTCTCAGACACACATACACTCTCTCTCACACACACACTCACTCTCTCAGATGCACTCTGTCTCCATCACACATTGTCTCTCTTTCTCACACTCTCCCTCTCACACACACACACCAACTCATATTCTCTCTCTCACACACACACATTCTCTCTCACACACAATGTGGAGGGAGATTTACGCTGTATCTCACCCGATGCTGTACCTGTCCTGGGTGTGTTTGATGTGTAGGCAGCTTTTCCCTGCATCTATCCCCATGCTGTATCTGTCATTGGAATATTTGATTGTCATGATGTGGAGATTTGATAGTTATTTGATAGTGACAGTGTAGAGGGAGCTTTATCTGTATCTAACCCCGTGCTGTACCTGTCCTGGAAGTGTTTCATGGGGACAGTGACGAGGGAGCTTTACTCTGTATCAAACCCCGTGCTGTACCTGTCCTGGGAGTGTTGGATGGGGACAGTGTAGAGAGAGCTTTACTCTGTATCGAACTCTGTGCTGTACCAGTACCTTTCCTGGGAGTGTTTGATGGGAACAGTGTCGAGGGAGCTTTACTTTGCATCTAATCCCGTGATTCAGTTACTGATAGACTGTAGAGGAAGATCAGGTCACACACACACTCTCCTTACACACCTCTCAGACACACACACACACACACACTCAAACACACACACATGCTCTCTCTGTCTCTCACACACACATACACTATCTCTTACGCACTCTCTCACTCACACACATGCTCTTTCTCTCTGTCACACACACTCTTTCTCTCTCTCTCACACACTTTCTCTCTCACACACATTCTCTCACACGCACTTTCACCCATGCATTCTCTCTCACTGACACACTCTCACACACATGCACTCAGTCTCTCACACACACAGATACACTCACTCTCTCACACACATACACTCTCTCACACATACACTCTCTCTCAACCATATACTCTCTCTCTCGCACACACACTCTCACACACACAATCACTCTCACACACACAATCACTCTCACACACACACTCTCTCTCTCGCACACACTCTCTCTCACACTCTCTCTCTTTCTCACACACACTCTTTCTCACACACACACTCTTTCTCACACACACTCTCTCACACGCACACACTCTCTCTCGCACACACTCTCTCACACACACACACACACTTTCTCACACACTCTCTCTCTCTCGCACACACACTCTCTCTCACACACACAAACTCTCTCTCACACACACACACACACACACACACACACACAATGATGGGCAAAATGTAGAGGAAGATTTGAGCTGTATCTAACCCCGTGCTGTACCTGTCCTGGGTGTGTTTGATGTGCACAATGTGGAGGCAGCTTTTCCTTTAATCTAGCACCATGCTGTATCTGTCATTGGATTATTTGATGGGGACAGTGTATAGGGAGCTTCAGTCTGTATCTCACCCCATGCTGTCCCTGTCCTGGGAGTGTTTGATGGGGACAGTGTCGAGGGAGCTTCAGTCTGTATCTAAACCCGTGCTGTACATGTCCTGGGAGTGTTTGATGTTGATAGTGTAGAGGGAGCTTCACTCTGCATCTAACCCTGTGCTGTACATGTCCTGGGAGTGTTTGATGAGGACAGTGAAGTGGGAGCTTTACTCTATATCTAACCACTTGCTGTACCTGTGCTGGGAGTGTTTGATGGGGACAGTGTAGACGGAGATTTATTCTGTATCTCACCCCGTGCTGTATCTGTTAGAACATAAGAACATAAGAAATAGGAGCAGGAGTAGGCCATCTAGCCCCTCGAGCCTGCCCCGCCATTCAATAAGATCATGGCTGATCTGACGTGGATCAGTACCACTTACCCGCCTGATCCCCATAACCCTTAATTCCCTTACCGATCAGGAATCCATCCATCCGCGCTTTAAACATATTCAGCGAGGTAGCCTCCACCACCTCAGTGGGCAGAGAATTCCAGAGATTCACCACCCTCTGGGAGAAGAAGTTCCTCCTCAACTCTGTCTTAAACCGACCCCCCTTTATTTTGAGGCTGTGTCCTCTAGTTTTAACTTCCTTACTAAGTGGACAGAATCTCTCCGCCTCCACCCTATCCAGCCCCCGCATTATCTTATAATATCTGTTCCGGGAGTGTTGATGGGGACAGTGTAGAGGGAGATTTACACTGTATCTAACCCCATGCTGTACCCGTCCTGGGAGTGTTTGATGGGGACAGTGTAGAGGGAGCTTTACTCTGTATCTAACCCCATGCTGTACCTGTCCTTGGTTTGTCTGATGGGGATATTGTAGAGGGAGCTTTACTCCATATCTAACCCCCTGCTGTATCTGTTCTTGGAGTGTTTGATGGGGATAGTGCAGAGGGAGCTTTACTCTGTATCTAACCCCGTGCTGTACCTGTCCTGGGAGTCTTTGATGGGGACAGTGTCGAGGGAGCTTTACTCTATATCTAACCCCGTGCTGTACCTGTCCTTGGTTTGTCTGATGGGGATATTGTAGAGGGAGCTTTACTCCATATCTAACCCCCTGCTGTATCTGTTCTTGGAGTGTTTGATGGGGATAGTGCAGAGGGAACTTTACTCTGTATCTAACCCATGCTGTCCCTGTCCTGGGAGTGTTTGATGGGAACAGTGTAGAGAGAGCTTTACTCTGTATCTAAACCCGTGCTGTACCTGTCCTGGGAGTGTTTGATGGGGACAGTGTCGAGCGAGCTTCACTCTGTATCTAAACCCGTGCTGTCCCTGTCCTGGGAGTGTTTGATGAGGACAGTGTAGAGGGAGCTTTACTCTGTATCTAACCCTGTGCTGTACCTGTCCTGGGAGTGTTTGATGGGGACAGTGTAGAGGGAGCTTTACTCTGTATCTAACCCCGTGTTGTACCTGTCCTGGGAGTGTTTGATGGGGACAGTCTCGAGGGAGCTTTACTCTGTATCTAACCCCGTGCTGTACCTGTCCTGGGAGTGTTTGATGGGGGACAGTGTAGAGGGAGCTTTACTCTGTATCTAACCCATGCTGTCCCTGTCCTGGGAGTGTTTGATGGGAACAGTGTAGAGAGAGCTTTACTCTGTATCTAAACCCGTGCTGTACCTGTCCTGGGAGTGTTTGATGGGGACAGTGTCGAGCGAGCTTCACTCTGTATCTAAACCCGTGCTGTCCCTGTCCTGGGAGTGTTTGATGAGGACAGTGTAGAGGGAGCTTTACTCTGTATCTAACCCTGTGCTGTACCTGTCCTGGGAGTGTTTGATGGGGACAGTGTAGAGGGAGCTTTACTCTGTATCTAACCCCGTGTTGTACCTGTCCTGGGAGTGTTTGATGGGGACAGTCTCGAGGGAGCTTTACTCTGTATCTAACCCCGTGCTGTACCTGTCCTGGGAGTGTTTGATGGGGGACAGTGTAGAGGGAGCTTTACTCTGTATCTAACCCCGTGCTGTACCTGTCCTGGGAGTGTTTGATGGGGACAGTGTAGAGGGAGCTTTACTCTGTATCTAACCCTGTGCTGTACCTGTCCTGGGAGTGTTTGATGGGGGACAGTGTAGAGGGAGCTTTACTCTGTATCTAACCCCGTGCTGTACCTGTCCTGGGAGTGTTTGATGGGGGACAGTGTAGAGGGAGCTTTACTCTGTATCTAACCCCGTGCTGTACCTGTCCTGGGAGTGTTTGATGGGGACAGTGTAGAGGGAGCTTTACTCTGTATCTAACCCTGTGCTGTACCTGTCCTGGGAGTGTTTGATGGGGACAGTGTAGAGGGAGCTTTACTCTGTATCTAACCCCGTGTTGTACCTGTCCTGGGAGTGTTTGATGGGGACAGTCTCGAGGGAGCTTTACTCTGTATCTAACCCCGTGCTGTACCTGTCCTGGGAGTGTTTGATGGGGGACAGTGTAGAGGGAGCTTTACTCTGTATCTAACCCTGTGCTGTACCTGTCCTGGGAGTGTTTGATGGGGGACAGTGTAGAGGGAGCTTTACTCTGTATCTAACCCCGTGCTGTACCTGTCCTGGGAGTGTTTGATGGGGACAGTGTAGAGGGAGCTTTATTCTGTATCTAACCCTGTGCTGTACCTGTCCTGGGAGTGTTTGATGGGGACAGTCTCGAGGGAGCTTTACTCTGTATCTAAACCCGTGCTGTCCCTGTCCTGGGCGAGTTTGTTGGGGACAGTGCAGAGGGAGCTTTACTCTGTATCTAACCCCGTGCTGTATCTGTCCTTGGTTTGTTTGATGGGGACAGTGTAGAGGGAGCTTTACTCTATATCTAACCCCGTGCTGTATCTGTTCTGGGACGGTTTGATGGGGACAGTGGACAGTGAGCTTTAATCTGTATCTAGCCCCGTGCTGTAACTGTCCTGGGAGTGTTTGATGGGGACAGTGTAGTGGGAGCTTTACGCTGTATCTAACCCCGTGCTGTATCTGTCCTGGGTGTGTTGGATGGGGACAGTGTCAAGGGAGCTTTACTTTGCATCTCATCCCGTGATTCAGTTATTGATAGACTGCCGAGGAAGATCAGGTCACACACACGCTCTCCTTACACACTCTCAGACACACACACACACACAAACACACACGCTCTCTCTGCCTCTCACACACACATACACTATCTCTTACGCACTCTCTCACTCACACACATGCTCTTTCTCTCTGTCACACACACTTTCTCTCTCTCACACACTTTCTCTCTCACACACACTTTCTCTCTCACACATTCTCTCACACACACTTTCACGCTCACACACTCTCACCCATGCATTCTCTCCCACTGACACACTCTCACACACATGCACTCAGTCTCTCACACACACATACACTCACTCTCTCACACACATACACTCTCTCTCTCACACACATACACTCTCTCTCACGCACACATACACTCTCTCTCACGCACACATACACTCTCTCTCACGCACACACTCTCTCTCACGCACTCTCTCTCTCTCTCACACACACACTCTCTCTCTCACGCACACACTCTCACACACACACACTCTCTCTCTCGCACACGGTCTCTCTCACACACACGCTCTCTCTCTCGCACACGCTCTCTCTCTCGCACACGCTCTCTCTCTCGCACACGCTCTCTCTCTCGCACACGCTCTCTCTCTCGCACACGCTCTCTCTCTCGCACACGCTCTCTCTCTCGCACACGCTCTCTCTCTCGCACACGCTCTCTCTCTCGCACACGCTCTCTCTCTCGCACACGCTCTCTCTCTCGCACACGCTCTCTCTCTCGCACACGCTCTCTCTCTCGCACACGCTCTCTCTCTCGCACACGCTCTCTCTCTCGCACACGCTCTCTCTCTCGCACACGCACTCTCTCTCTCGCACACGCTCTCTCTCTCTCGCACACACTCTCTCTCTCTCGCACACACTCTCTCTCTCTCACACACTCTCTCTCACGCCCACCCTCTCTCTCTCGCACACGCTCTCTCTCTCGTACGCACTCTCTCTCTCACACACACTCTCTCTCTCACACACACACTCTCTCTCGCACTCTCTCTCGCACACACTCTCTCTCTCGCACTCTCTCTCTCGAACACACTCTCTCTCTCGTACACACTCTCTCTCTCGCACACTCTCTCTCACACACACACACTTTCTCTCTCACACACATTCTCTCTCACACACTTTCACGCTCACACACTCTCACCCATGCACTCTCTCTCACTGTCACACTCTCACACACATGCACTCAGTCTCTCACACACACATACACTCACTCTCTCACACACATTCACTCTCTCTCACACACATACACTCTCTCTCAAGCATATACTCCCTCTCACACACACACTCTCTCACACACACACTCTCTCACACACACACTCTCTCACACACACACTCTCTCTCGCACACACTCTCTCTCGCACACACTCTCTCTCGCACACACTCTCTCTCGCACACACTCTCTCTCACACACACGCTCTCTCTCTCGCACACTCTCTCTCTCTCACACACACACACTCTCTCTCACACATACACTCTCTTATACACACACACACACACACACAGTGATGGGGCAAAATGTAGAGGACGATTTGAGCTGTATCGAACCCCGTGCTGTCCCTGTCCTGGGTCTGGTTGATGTGCACAATGTGGAGGCAGCTTTTCCTTTAATCTAGCACCATGCTGTATCTGTCATTGGTTTATTTGATAGTGACAGTGTATAGGGAGCTTCACTCTGTATCTAACCCCGTGCTGTACCTGTCCAGGGTGTGTTTGATGGGGACAGTGTCGAGGGAGCTTCACTCTGTATCAAAACCCGTGCTGTACCTGTCCTGGGAGTGTTTGATGGGGGACAGTATAGAGGGAGCTTTACTCTGTATCTAACCCCGTGCTGTACCTGTCCTCGGAGTGTTTGATGGGGACAGTGTAGAGGGAGCTTCACTCTGTATCTTAACACGTGCTGTACCTGTCCTGGGTGTGTTTGATGGCGGACAGTGTAGAGGGAGCTTTACTCTGTATCTAACCCCGTGCTGTATCTCTCCTGGAAGTGTTTTATGGGGACAGTGTAGAGCGAGCTTTGCTCCGTATCTTACCCTGTGCTGTCCCTGTCCTGCGAGTGTTTGATGGGGGACAGTATAGAGGGACCTTTACTCTGTACTGAACCCCGTGCTGTATTTGTCCTGGGAGTGTTTAATGAGGACAGTGTCGAGGGAGCTATACTCTGTACCTAACCCTGTGCTGTACCTGTCCTGGGAGTGTTTGATGGGGACAGGACTTGGGGGACATTGGATTTTAGACAATGTTTAGGGTTTTCGACTTTTCGGAGTGAAATTCAGGAACACTTTGCCACACCAGGTGTGATATTAGTTTGGAACTACCTTCTATAATTCACAGTTGATGCTCAGTCACTTATTAATGTTCAAACCTGAAGTTGATAGATGGTATTTTACACACAGGAGAAGCAATTTAAAATCAATGGGCCAATGTTAAAATACTTGCAGGAACAGAGAGACCTGGGGTTTCAGTTCATTTTTACATCTTAAAGATTCAACCTGGGGCTCAGAATCTGTCAGTTGAATCTACTTTTCCTGTCCCGAAAAGGTGTCAACAATTGTGTTGGGGAATGTGACAAAAGGTGACATTCCTGCATCCTGCACAGTGGGGTTGGGAGGTTGTTTGAAAGGAGATTCAGAAAGTGTCAATTAGATTGTGTCTCTTTGCAGAAGTTGAGTATTTCACAGGAGACGCCTTGAGATAAAGGAAAGTTTTACCAATGTCTGCGTAACTTTCAAAGTCTCCAGACGCATGAAGGGGGCAGGGATTTTGTAATATTCAGAGCAGGAGATGGGGGACAATCACAGAATTGAAGATGTGAGGCCATCTCTTGTTTTTGAATGTCAATCTGTAGCTTTTAAACTTTAGTCCGAGGCTAATCATTCCAAGTTTGCAATCCCACACTTTGCTCTTGTGAATTTTGAGTTGTAAATTTTCTGAAATTGATTCTGTAATAAAAATCCCTGCAGGATGCAATGATTCCCATTCTGTCTGCTGCTGCAAAGCCCCAGTTTGTGTCTCAGTTTCACTATTTATCAACCATTTAAGATCCAAGAGCCATAGAATTCCTACACTGCAGAATGAGGCCATTCAGCCCAACAAGCCTGCCCCGACAATAATCCCACCCAGGCCTGAATCCCCCTGACACTAAGGGGCAATTTTGCAAACGTGCAAACTCCACACAGACAGTCACTCGAGGCGGGGAATCGAACCCAGATCCCTGGCGCTGAGTCAGCAGTGCTAACCACTGTGCCACCGTGTCGCCCGGTGATGAGACAGAACGTTGGCCAAAGTGCACAGAAATAGGCAGCATTGTCAGCATTTTAGCTGGAAGCTTCAAATGACAAAGGGATCTTAATAGTAGAGTCACAGAATCCCTGCAGTGCAGAAGGAGACCATTCAGCCCATCGAGTCTGTACTGACTCTCTGACACAGTATCTTACCAAGGCCCTTGACCCAGCCCTATCCCCGTAACCCCACACATTTACCTTAATCCACCGAACCAACACAGCTTTGGACAGGAATCGGCAATTTACTGTGTCCAATCCACAAATTTGGAAAATACTGGGATGGATTGAGAAATGGTTTCCGGGCAGAAAACAGAGCTCAGATACAAATGGGCCCTTTGGCCCAACTTTTCCCTGCCACCCAGTTTTTACCATTAAGCTCGTATCAAATGCCTTGCGTTTGGCCCAAATCCCTCCATACCAATCTTACCAGAATAACTGTCTAAATGCTTTTTAAAATATAAAATTGTGTCCGCTTCTACTACGACCTCTGGCAGCTTGTTCCAATCCCTCACCACCCTATGTGTGAAAAGAATTGCCCTCTGGACCCTCTCCCCTCTCACCTTAAACCTATGTCTTCTAGTTTTAGACTCCCCTCCCTTTTGGAAAAGATGTTGACGAGCTTATCAAAGAACAAAGAGAATTACAGCACAGGAACAGGCCCTTCGGCCCTCCAAGCCTGCACCAACCATGCTGCCCGACTGAACTAAAATCCCCTACCCTTCCGGGGACCATATCCCTCTATTCCCATCCTATTCATGTATTTGTCCAGACGTTCCGTAAAACTCACTATCGTATCTGCTTCCACTACCTCCCCCGGCAGCGAGTTCCAGGCACCCACCACCCTCTGTGTAAAAAAACGTGCCTTGTACATCTCCTTTAAACCTTGCCCCTCACACCTTAAACCTATGCCCCCTAGATTTTGAATCTTCCACCCTGTTAAAAGGCTTCTGACTATCCACTCTGTCCATGCCCCTCATAATCTTGTAGAATTCTATCAGGTCGCCCCTCAACCTCCGTCGTTCCAGTGAGAACAAACCAAGTTTCTCCAATCTCTCCTCAGAGCTAATGCCCTCCATCCTAGGAAACATCCTGGTAAATCTTTTCTGAACCCTCTCCAAAGCCTCCACATCTTTCTGGTAGTGTGTCGATCAGAATTGAACACTATATTCCAAGTGCGGCCTAACTAAGGTTCGATAAAGCTGCTGTATCCATGCCCTCATTATTTTAGAGACCTCTATAAGAACACCACTAAGCCAACTCAAGGGAAAAAAGTCCCAGAGTATCCAGCCTCTCATTATAACTCAAACCATCAGGACCCCATAGCATCCCAGTAATTCTTTTCTGCACACTTTCTAGCTTAATAATCTCCTTTCTATAAGGGTGACCAGAACAATACACAGCATTCCAAGTGTGGTCTTACCAATGTCTTGTACAACTCCAACAAGACGTCCCAACTCCTGTGTTCAATGTTTTGACCAATGAAACCAAGCATGTGGAATGCCTTCTTCACCACTCTATCCACCTGTGACTCCACTTTCAAGGAGCTATCAATCTGTACCCCGAGATCCCTTTGTTCTGTAACTCTCACCAACACCCTACCATTAACTGAGTAAGTCCTGTGTTTGTTCAATCTACCAAAATGCATCACCTTGCATTTATCTAAATTAAACTCCATCTGCCATTCAACAGCCCACTGGCCCAATTGATCAAGACCCCATTGCAACCCTAGATAACCTTCTTCACTGTCCACTATGCCACAAATCTTGGTGTCAACTGCAAACTTACAAACCATGCCTCCTAAATTCTCATCCAAATCATTAATATAAATGACCAATAACAGTGGACCCAGCACCGATCCCTGAGGCACCCCGTTGGTCACAGGCCTCCAGTTTGACCAAAAAACAACCCTCGACAACCACCCTCTGTCTTCTGTCATCAAGCCTATTTTGTATCCATTTGGCTACCTCACCCTGGATCCCGTGAGATTTAACCAAATCCTGTCTGCTTTTGTTTTTAAATTTGTACATTTTTAAACACAGAAACAGTTCTGTATCGAACTCTGTGTTGTACCTGTAACTTTCCTGGGAGTGTTTGATGGGAACAGTGTCGAGGGAGCTTTACTTTGCATCTAATCCCGTGTTTCAGTCACTGATAGACTGTAGAGGAAGATCAGGTCACACACACGCTCTCCTTACACACTCTCAGACACACACACACACATACACACACATGCTCTCTCTGTCTCTCACACACACATACACTATCTCTTACGAACTCTCTCACTCACACACATGCTCTTCCTCTCTGTCACACACACATTCTCTCTGTCACACACATTCTCTCACACACACTTTCACGCTCACACACTCTCACCGATGCATTCTCTCTCACTGACACACTCTCACACACATGCACTCAGTCTCGCACACACACATTCACTCAATCTCTCACTCACATACACTCTGTCTCTCACACATACACTCTCTCTCACACATACACTCTCAAACATATACACTCGCTCACACACACACTCTCTCTCGCACACACACTCTCTCTCACACACACACTCTCTCTCACACACACACTCTCTCTCACACACACACTCTCATTCTCACACACACACTCTCTCGCACACACTCTTTCTCTCGCACACTCTCTCTCTCTCACACACACGCTCTCTCTCACGCACACGCTCTCTCCCTCTCGCACACACTCTCCCTCTCGCACACACTCTCCCTCTCACACACACTCTCTCTCTCGCACACACTCTCTCTCTCACACACACTCTCTCACACACACACACACAAACACTCTCTCTCACACACACTCTCTCTCACACACACACTCTCTCTCTCACACACACTCTCTCTCTCTCACACACACGGTCTCTCTCTCTCACACACACACTCTATGTCTCTCACACACACTCTCTCTCACACACGTGCACACACTCTCTCACACACACACTGTCTCTCTCTCTCACGCACACACACTCTCTCTCACACACACGCACACACACTCTCTCTCACACACAGTCTCTCACACACACGGTCTCTCTCTCACACACACTCTATGTCTCTCTCTCACACACACACTCCCTCTCTCGCACTCACTCTCTCACACACACTCTGTCTCTCACACACACTCTGTCTCTCGCACACACACTCTCTCTCACACATACACACACTCTCTCTCTCACACACACATTCTCTCACACACACACACACTCTCTCTCTCTCACACACACACTCTCTCACACACACACTCTCTCTCACACACACTCTCTCTCTCACACACACATTCTCTCATATACACACACACACACTCTCTCTCACACACACACATTCTCTCACACACACACACACACACACAATGATGGGCAAAATGTAGAGGAAGATTTGAGCTGTATCTAACCCCGTGCTGTACCTGTCCTGGGTGTGTTTGATGTGCACAATGTGGAGGCAGCTTTTCCTTTAATCGAGCACCATGCTGTATCTGTCATTGGATTATTTGATGGGGACAATGTATAGGGAGCTTCACTCTGTATCTCACCCCATGCTGTACCTGTCCTGGGAGTGTTTGATGGGGACAGTGTCGAGGGAGCTTCACTCTGTATCTAAACCCGTGCTGTACATGTCCTGGGAGTGTTTGATGGGGATAGTGTAGAGGGAGCTTTACTCTGTATCTAACCCCGTGCTGTACCTGTCCTGGGAGTGTTTGATGGGGACAGTGTAGAGGGAGCTTTACTCTGTATCGAACCCCGTGCTGTCCCTGTCCTGGAAGTGTTTGATGGGAACAGTGTAGAGAGAGCTTTACTCTGTATCGAACTCTGTGCTGTACCTGTACCTTTCCTGGGAGTGTTTGATGGGAACAGTGTCGAGGGAGCTTTACTTTGCATCTAATCCCGTGATTCAGTTACTGATAGACTGTAGAGGAAGATCAGGTCACACACACACTCTCCTTACACACTCTCAGACACACACACACACATACACACATGCTCTCTCTGTCTCTCACACACACATACACTATCTCTTAAGCACTCTCTCACTCACACACATGCTCTTTCTCTCTGTCACACACGCTTTCTCTCTCACACACAGTTTCTCTCTCACACATTCTCTCACACACACTTTCACGCTCACACACTCTCACCCATGCATTCTCTCTCACTGACACACTCTCACACACATGCACTCAGTCTCTCACACACACACACACAGATACGCTCACTCTCTCACACACATACACTCTCTCTGTCAAACACACGCTCTCTCTCACACACACACTTTCTCTCTCACACACACACTTTCTCTCTCACACATACACTCTCTCTCACGCACACACTCTCTCACGCGCACACTCTCTCTCACGCGCACACTCTCTCTCACGCGCACACTCTCTCTCTCACACACACACCCTCTCTCACGCACACGCTCTCTCGCACACACTCTCTCTCTCTCTCGCACACTCTCAGTCACACACACACACACACACACACATGCTCTCTCTGTCTCACACACACATACACTATCTCTTACGCACTCTCTCTGTCACACACATGCTCTTTCTCTCTGTCACACACACTTTCTCTCTCACACATATTCTCTCACACACACTTTCACGCTCACACACTCTCACCCATGCATTCTCTCTCATTGTCACACTCTCACACACATGCACTCAGTCTCTCTCACACACATACACTCACTCTCTCACACACATACACTCTCTCACACACATACACTCTCTCACACACATACACTCTCTCTCTCACACATACACTCTCTCTCTCACAAATAGACTCTCTCTCAAGCATATCCTCTCTCCCACACACACACACTCTCTCTCACGCACACACTCTCTCTCACGCACACACTCTCTCTCTCGCACACACTCTCTCTCTCACACACTCTCTCTCTCTCTCACACACACACACTCTCTCTCACACATACACTCTCTCAAACATACACTCTCTCTCACGCACACACACTCTCTCTCACGCACGCACTCTCCCTCTCGCACACACTCTCTCTCTCGCACACACTATCTCACTCACACACACTCTCTCTCACACAATCACACACACACACTCTCTCTCACGCACACGCTCTCTCTCACGCACACGCTCTCTCTCACGCACACGCTCTCTCTCACGCACACGCTCTCTCTCACGCACACGCTCTCTCTCACGCACACGCTCTCTCTCACGCACACGCTCTCTCTCACGCACACGCTCTCTCTCACGCACACGCTCTCTCTCACGCACACGCTCTCTCTCTCTCACACACACTCTCTCGCACACACTCTCTCTCTCGCACACACTCTCTCTCTCGCACACACTCTCTCTCTCGCACACACTCTCTCTCTCGCACACACTCTCTCTCTCGCACACACTCTCTCTCTCGCACACACTCTCTCTCTCGCACACACTCTCTCTCTCGCACACACTCTCTCTCTCGCACACACATTCTCTCTCGCACACACTATCTCTCTCACACACTCTCTCTCACACTCACACACTTTCTCACACACTCTCTCGCACACAATCTCTCCCACACACACACATTCTCTCACACACACACACACTCTCTCTCTCACACACACATTCTCTCCCACACACACACTCTCTCTCTCACACACACACACTCTCTCTCACACACACACATTCTCTCACACACACACACACTCTCTCTCTCACACACACACACAGACACACACACACACACACACACACACACACACAATGATGGGGCAAAATGTAGAGGAAGATTTGAGCTGTATCTAACCCCGTGCTGTACCTGTCCTGGGTGTGTTTGATGTGCACAATGTGGAGGCAGCTTTTCCTTTAATCTAGCACCATGCTGTATCTGTCATTGGTTTATTTGATAGTGACAGTGTATAGGGAGCTTCACTCTGTATCTAACCCCGTGCTGTACCTGTCCTGGGAGTGTTTGATGGGGACAGTGTCGAGGGAGCTTTACTCTGTATCTCACCCCGTGCTGTACCTGTCCTGGGAGTGTTTGATGGGGACAGTGTCGAGGGAGCTTCACTCTGTATCTAAACCCGTGCTGTACCTGTCCTGGGAGTGTTTGATGGGGACAGTATAGAGGGAGCTTTACTCTGTATCTAACCCCGTGCTGTACCTGTCCTGGGAGTGTTTGATGGGGACAGTGTAGAGGGAGCTTCACTCTGTATCTAAACACGTGCTGTACCTGTCCTGGGAGTGTTTGATGGGGATAGTGTCGAGGGAGCTTTACTCTGTATCTAACCCCGTGCTGTATATGTCCTGGGAGTGTTTGATGAGGACTGTGTAGACGGAGATTTACTCTGTATCTCACCCCGTGCTGTATCTGTTCCGGGAGTGTTTGATTGGGACAGTGTTGAGGGAGCTTTACTCTATATCTAACCACTTGCTGTCCCTGTCCTGCGAGTGTTTGATGGAGACAGTGTCGAGGGACCTTTACTCTGCATTGAACCCCGTGCTGTATTTGTCCTGGGTGTGTTTAATGGGGACAGTGTCGAGGGAGCTATACTCTGTACCTAACCCTGTGCTGTACCTGTCCTGGGAGTGTTTGATGGGGACGGGACTTGGGGGACATTGGATTTTAGACAATGTTTAGGGTTTTAGACTTTTCGGAGTGAAATTCAGGAACACTTTGCCACACCTGGTGTGATATTAGTTTGGAACGACCTTCTATAATTCACAGTTGATGCTCAGTCACTTATTAATGTTCAAACCTGAAGTTGAGCTATACTCTGTACCTAACCCTGGGGCAAAATGTAGAGGAAGATTTGAGCTGTATCTAACCCTGTGCTGTACCTGTCCTGGGGCTGTTTGATGTGCACAATGTGGAGGTAGCCTTTCCTTTAATCTAGCACCATGCTGTATCTGTCATTGGATTATTTGATAGTGACAGTGTATCGGGAGCTTCACTCTGTATCTAAACCCTTGCTGTACCTGTCCTGGGAGTGTTTGATGGGGACAGTGTAGAGGGAGCTTTACTCTGTATCTAACCCCGTGCTGTACCTGTCCTGGGAGTGTTTGATGGGGACAGTGTAGAGGGAGCTTTACTCTGTATCTAATCCCGTGCTGTACCTGTCCTGGGAGTGTTTGATGGGGACAGTATAGAGGAAGCTTTACTCTGTATCTAACCCTGTGCTGTACCTGTCCTGGGAGTGTTTGATGGGGACAGTGTAGAGGGAGCTTCACTCTGTATCTAAACACGTGCTGTACCTGTCCTGGGAGTGTTTGATGGGGACAGTGTCGAGGGAGCTTTACTCTGTATCTAATCCCGTACTGTACCTGTCCTGGGCGGGTTTGTTGGGGACAGTGCAGAGGGAGCTTTACTCTGTATCTAATCCCGTGCTGTATCTGTCCTTGGTTTGTTTGATGGGGACAGTGTAGAGGGAGCTTTACTCTACATCTAACCCCGTGCTGTACCTGTCCTGGGACTGTTTGATGGGAACAGTGTAGAGGATGCTTTACTCTGTATCTAACCCCGTGCTGTACCTGTCCTGGGAGTGTTTGATGGGAACAGTGTAGAGAGAGCTTTACTCTGTATCGAACTCTGTGCTGTACCTGTACCTTTCCTGGGAGTGTTGGATGGGAACAGTGTCGAGGGAGCTTTACTTTGCATCTAATCCCGTGATTCAGTTACTGATAGACTGTCGAGGAAGATCAGGTCACACACATGCTCTCCTTACACACTCTCAGACACACACACACACACACACATGCTCTCTCTGTCTCTCACACACACATGCACTATCTCTTACGCACTCTCTCACTCACACACATGCTCTTTCTCTCTCTCACACACACTTTCTCTCTCTCTCACACATTCTCTCTCACACACATTCTCTCACACACACTTTCACGCTCACACACTCTCACGCATGCATTCTCTCTCATTGTCACACTCTCACACACATGCACTCAGTCTCTCACACACACATACACTCACTCTCTCACACACATACACTCTCTCTCTCACACATAGACTCTCTCTCAAGCATATACTCTCTCCCACACACACTCTCTCTCACGCACACACTCTCTCTCACACACACACTCTCTCTCTCACACACACTCTCTCTCTCACACACACACTCTCTCTCTCTCACACACTCTGCATTGCTCCCTCTCCCTATCTCTCTGTTACTCTCCATCGCTCCATCTCTCTCTCTCTCTCCCTCTCCCTCTCTATCCCTCTCATCCACCATGTTGTTTATCGTTAAGGGGTCTAATCACGGAGAATTCAAACACTCTTTCTGTTTCTGTCTTGGCAGAATTAGCAACATTAGTGGATATTTCAAGACTGGATTCACACAATACAGACAGAACGCTGGTGAGCTCAGTACACGTGGTACCTGAATGTTACAATAAGATAGAATCTGTATTCAGACAACTGTCACCCCACAGGGTCCAAACTTCACCGTGTTAATTTGATTTGATTTGATTGATTTGTATTGGGATGCAGTGAGAAGTATTGTTTCTTGTGCGCTATCCAGACAAAACATTCCGTACATAGAGTGCACAGGGGAGAAGGAGAGGAAAGGGTGCAGAATATAGTGTTGCAGTTACCGATAGGGTGTAGAAAAAGATCAGCTCACACACACTCTCTCTTACACACTCTTAGACACACACATAATCTCACGCGCACACACGCTCTCTCTCTCTCACACACACACACTCTCTCACACTCTCAGACACACACATACTATCTCACACACACACACACACACACACTCTCACACACACACGCTCTCTCTCTCGCACACACACTCTCTCACACTCTCAGACACACACATACTATCTCACACACACTCTCTCTCACACACACACAC
The DNA here is from genome assembly GCF_964213995.1 of Mustelus asterias. Lineage (NCBI taxonomy): Eukaryota > Metazoa > Chordata > Chondrichthyes > Carcharhiniformes > Triakidae > Mustelus > Mustelus asterias. The sequence goes on from NW_027590210.1 coordinate 516,535, forward strand.
GCTCTCTCTCTCACACACACACGCTCTCTCTCTCTCACACACTCTCACACTCTCAGACACACACATACTATCTCACACACACACTCTCTCTCACACACACACACGCTCTCTCTCTCACACACACACGCTCTCTCTCTCTCACACACACACTCTCTCACACTCTCAGACACACACATACTATCTCACACACACACACACACACACACACACACTTTCACACACACACGCTCTCTCTCTCTCGCACACACACTCTCTCACACTCTCAGACACACACATACTATCTCACACACACACTCTCTCTCACACACACACGCTCTCTCTCTCACACACACACGCTCTCTCTCTCACACACACACTCTCTCACACTCTCAGACACACATACACTCTCTCTCACACACACACTCACTCTCTCAGATGCACTCTGTCTCCATCACACATTGTCTCTCTTTCTCACACTCTCCCTCTCACACACACACACAAACTCATATTCTCTCTCTCACACACACATTCTCTCTCACACACACAATGTGGAGGGAGATTTACGCTGTATCTCACCCGATGCTGTACCTGTCCTGGGTGTGTTTGATGTGGACGCAGCTTTTCCCTGCATCTATCCCCATGCTGTATCTGTCATTGGAATATTTGATTGTCATGATGTGGAGATTTGATAGTTATTTGATAGTGACAGTGTAGAGGGAGCTTTATCTGTATCTAACCCCGTGCTGTACCTGTCCTGGAAGTGTTTCATGGGGACAGTGACGAGGGAGCTTTACTCTGTATCTAACCCCGTGCTGTACCTGTCCTGGGTGTGTTTGATGGGAACAGTGCAGAGGGAGCTTTACTCTGTATCTAACCCCGTGCTGTACCTGTCCTGGGAGTGTTGGATGGGGACAGTGTAGAGAGAGCTTTACTCTGTATCGAACTCTGTGCTGTACCTGTACCTTTCCTGGGAGTGTTTGATGGGAACAGTGTCGAGGGAGCTTTACTTTGCATCTAATCCCGTGATTCAGTTACTGATAGACTGTAGAGGAAGATCAGGTCACACACACACTCTCCTTACACACTCTCAGACACACACACACACACACTCAAACACACACACATGCTCTCTCTGTCTCTCACACACACATACACTATCTCTTACGCACTCTCTCACTCACACACATGCTCTTTCTCTCTGTCACACACACTCTTTCTCTCTCTCTCACACACTTTCTCTCTCACACACATTCTCTCACACACACTTTCACCCATGCATTCTCTCTCACTGACACACTCTCACACACATGCACTCAGTCTCTCACACACACAGATACACTCACTCTCTCACACACATACACTCTCTCACACATACACTCTCTCTCAACCATATACTCTCTCTCTCGCACACACACACTCTCACACACACAATCACTCTCACACACACAATCACTCTCACACACACACTCTCTCTCTCGCACACACTCTCTCTCACACTCTCTCTCACACACACACTCTCTTTCTCACACACACACTCTTTCTCACACACACTCTCTCACACGCACACACTCTCACACACACACACATACTTTCTCACACACTCTCACTCTCTCGCACACACACTCTCTCTCACACACACAAACTCTCTCTCTCTCTCACACACACACACACACACACACACACACACACAATGATGGGCAAAATGTAGAGGAAGATTTGAGCTGGATCTAACCCCGTGCTGTACCTGTCCTGGGTCTGTTTGATGTGCACAATGTGGAGGCAGCTTTTCCATTAATCTCGCACCATGCTGTATCTGTCATTGGATTATTTGATGGGGACAGTGTATAGGGAGCTTCACTCTGTATCTCACCCCGTGCTGTACCTGTCCTGGGAGTGTTTGATGGGGACAGTGTCGAGGGAGCTTCAGTCTGTATCTAAACCCGTGCTGTACATGTCCTGGGAGTGTTTGATGGGGATAGTGTAGAGGGAGCTTTACTCTATATCTAACCCTGTGCTGTACATGTCCTGGGAGTGTTTGATGAGGACAGTGAAGTGGGAGCTTTACTCTATATCTAACCACTTGCTGTACCTGTGCTGGGAGTGTTTGATGGGGACAGTGTAGACGGAGATTTATTCTGTATCTCACCCCGTGCTGTATCTGTTAGAACATAAGAACATAAGAAATAGGAGCAGGAGTAGGCCATCCAGCCCCTCGAGCCTGCCCCGCCATTCAATAAGATCATGGCTGATCTGACGTGGATCAGTACCACTTACCCGCCTGATCCCTATAACCCTTAATTCCCTTACCGATCAGGAATCCATCCATCCGCGCTTTAAACATATTCAGCGAGGTAACCTCCACCACCTCAGCGGGCAGAGAATTCCAGAGATTCACCACCCTCTGGGAGAAGAAGTTCCTCCTCAACTCTGTCTTAAACCGACCCCCCTTTATTTTGAGGCTGTGTCCTCTAGTTTTAACTTCCTTACTAAGTGGAAAGAATCTCTCCGCCTCCACCCTATCCAGCCCCCGCATTATCTTATAATATCTGTTCCGGGAGTGTTTGATGGGGACAGTGTAGAGGGAGATTTACACAGTATCTAACCCCATGCTGTAGCTGTCCTGGGAGTGTTTGATGGGGACAGTGTCAAGGGAGCTTTACTCTATATCTAACCACTTGCTGTACCTGTCCTGGGAGTGTTTCATGGGGACAGTGAAGAGGGAGCTTTACTCTGTATCTAACCCCGTGCTGTACCTGTCCTTGGTTTGTCTGATGGGGATATTGTAGAGGGAGCTTTACTCCATATCTAACCCCCTGCTGTATCTGTTCTTGGAGTGTTTGATGGGGATAGTGCAGAGGGAGCTTTTCTTTGTATCTAACCCATGCTGTGCCTGTCCTGGGAGTGTTTGATGGGGACAGTATCGAGGGAACTTTACTCTGTATCTAACCCCGTGCTGTACCTGTCCTGGGAGTCTTTGATGGGGACAGTGTCGAGGGAGCTTTACTCTATATCTAACCCCGTGCTGTACCTGTCCTTGGTTTGTCTGATGGGGATATTGTAGAGGGTGCTTTACTCCATATCTAACCCCCTGCTGTATCTGTTCTTGGAGTGTTTGATGGGGATAGTGCAGAGGGAGCTTTACTCTGTATCTAACCCATGCTGTCCCTGTCCTGGGAGTGTTTGATGGGAACAGTGTAGAGAGAGCTTTACTCTGTATCTAAAACCGTGCTGTACCTGTCCTGGGAGTGTTTGATGGGGACAGTGTCGAGCGAGCTTCACTCTGTATCTAAACCCGTGCTGTCCCTGTGCTGGGAGTGTTTGATGAGGACAGTGGAGAGGGAGCTTTACTCTGTATCTAACCCTGTGCTGTACCTGTCCTGGGAGTGTTTGATGGGGACAGTGTAGAGGGAGCTTTACTCTGTATCTAACCCCGTGCTGTACCTGTCCTGGGAGTGTTTGATGGGGACAGTGTAGAGGGAGCTTTACTCTGTATCTAACCCTGTGCTGTACCTGTCCTGGGAGCGTTTGATGGGGGAGAGTGTAGAGGGAGCTTTACTCTGTATCTAACCCCGTGCTGTACCTGTCCTGGGAGTGTTTGATGGGAGACAGTGTAGAGGGAGCTTTACTCTGTATCTAACCCCGTGCTGTACCTGTCCTGGGAGTGTTTGATGGGGACAGTGTAGAGGGAGCTTTATTCTGTATCTAACCCTGTGCTGTACCTGTCCTGGGAGTGTTTGATGGGGACAGTCTCGAGGGAGCTTTACTCTGTATCTAAACCCGTGCTGTACCTGTCCTGGGCGAGTTTGTTGGGGACAGTGCAGAGGGAGCTTTACTCTGTATCTAACCCCGTGCTGTATCTGTCCTTGGTTTGTTTGATGGGGACAGTGTAGAGGGAGCTTTACTCTATATCTAACCCCGTGCTGTATCTGTTCTGGGACGGTTTGATGGGGACAGTGTACAGTGAGCTTTAATCTGTATCTAACCCCGTGCTGTAACTGTCCTGGGAGTGTTTGATGGGGACAGTGTAGTGGGAGCTTTACGCTGTCTCTAACCCCGTGCTGTATCTGTCCTGGGTGTGTTGGATGGGGACAGTGGAGAGAGAGCTTTACTCTGTATCGAACTCTGTGCTGTACCTGTACCTTTCCTGGGTGTGTTTGATGGGAACAGTGTCAAGGGAGCTTTACTTTGCATCTAATCCCGTGATTCAGTTACTGATAGACTGCCGAGGAAGATCAGGTCACACACACGCTCTCCTTACACACTCTCAGACACACACACACATACACACACGCTCTCTCTGCCTCTCACACACACATACACTATCTCTTACGCACTCTATCATTCACACACATGCTCTTTCTCTCTGTCACACACACTTTCTCTCTCTCACACACTTTCTCTCTCACACACACTTTCTCTCTCACACATTCTCTCACACACACTTTCACGCTCACACACTCTCACCCATGCATTCTCTCTCACTGGCACACTCTCACACACATGCACTCAGTCTCTCACACACACATACCCTCACTCTCTCACACACATACACTCTCTCACACACACAAACACTCACTCTCTCACACACATACACTCTCTCTCTCACACACATACACTCTCTCTCACACACACACTCTCTCTCACGCACCCTCTCTCTCTCTCACACACACACTCTCTCTCTCACGCACACACTCTCTCTCACACACACACACTCTCTCTCACGCACACGGTCGCTCTCTCGCACACGGTCGCTCTCTCGCACACGGTCGCTCTCTCGCACACGCTTTCTCTCTCGCACACGCTCTCTCTCTCGCACACGCTCTCTCTCTCGCACACGCTCTCTCTCTCTCGCACACGCTCTCTCTCTCGCACACGCTCTCTCTCTCGCACACTCTCTCTCTCTCGCACACGCTCTCTCTCTCGCACACGCTCTCTCTCTCTCGCACACACTCTCTCTCTCGCACACGCTCTCTCTCGCACACACTCTCTCTCTCGCACACGCTCTCTCTCTCTCGCACACACACTCTCTCTCGCACACACTCTATCTCTCTCACACACTCTCTCGCACACACTCTCTCTCTCTCACACACTCTCTCTCACGCCCACGCTCTCTCTCTCGCACACGCTCTCTCTCTCGTACACACTCTCTCTCACACACACTCTCTCTCACACACACACTCTCTCTCGCACTCTCTCTCTCGCACACACTCTCTCTCTCGCACTCTCTCTCTCGAACACACTCTCTCATACACACTCTCTCTCTCGCACACTCTCTCTCACACACACACACACTTTCTCTCTCACACACATTCTCTCACACACACTTTCACGCTCACACACTCTCACCCATGCACTCTCTCTCACTGTCACACTCTCACACACATGCACTCAGTCTCACACACACACATACACTCACTCTCTCACACACATTCACTCTCTCTCACACACATACACTCTCTCTCAAGCATATACTCCCTCTCACACACACACTCTCTCTCACACACACACTCTCTCTCACACACACACTCTCTCTCGCACACACTCTCACACACACGCTCTCTCTCTCGCACACTCTCTCTCTCTCACACACACACACTCTCTCTCACACATACACTCTCTCAAACATACACTCTCTCACACGCACACACTCTCTCTCACGCACACTCTCTCTCTCACGCACACACTCTCTCACACACACGCTCTCTCACACACACTCTCTCTCGCACACACTCCCTCTCGCACACACACTCCCTCTCGCACACACACTCCCTCTCGCACACACTCTCTCTCTCGCACACACTCTCTCTCTCGCACACACTCTCTCTCTCGCACACACTCTCTCTCTCGCACACACTCTCTCTCTCGCACACACTCTCTCTCTCGCACACACTCTCTCTCTCGCACACACTCTCTCTCTCGCACACACTCTCTCTCTCGCACACACTCTCTCTCTCGCACACACACTCTCTCTCTCGCACACACTCTCTCTCTCGCACACACTCTCTCTCTCGCACACACTCTCTCTCTCGCACACACTCTCTCTCTCGCACACACTCTCTCTCTCGCACACACTCTCTCTCGCACACACTCTCTCTCGCACACTCTCTCTCTCGCACACTCTCTCTCTCACACACACACACTTTCTCACACACTCTCTCGCACACTATCTCTCTCACACACACACACTCTCTCTCTCTCACACACACATTCTCTTATACACACACACACACACAGTGATGGGGCAAAATGTAGAGGAAGATTTGAGCTGTATCGAACCCCGTGCTGCACCTGTCCTGGGTGTGTTTGATGTGCACAATGTGGAGGCAGCTTTTCCTTTAATCTAGCACCATGCTGTATCTGTCATTGGTTTATTTGATAGTGACAGTGTATAGGGAGCTTCACTCTGTATCTAACCCCGTGCTGTACCTGTCCTGGGTGTGTTTGATGGGGACAGTGTCGAGGGAGCTTCACTCTGTATCAAAACCCATGCTGTACCTGTCCTGGGAGTGTTTGATGGGGGACAGTATAGAGGGAGCTTTACTCTGTATCTAACCCTGGGCTGTACCTGTCCTCGGAGTGTTTGATGGGGACAGTGTAGAGGGAGCTTCACTCTGTATCTAAACACGTGCTGTACCTGTCCTGGGTGTGTTTGATGGGGGACAGTGTAGAGGGAGCTTTACTCTGTATCTAACCCCGTGCTGTATCTCTCCTGGAAGTGTTTTATGGGGACAGTGTAGAGCGAGCTTTGCTCTGTATCTTACCCTGTGCTGTCCCTGTCCTGCGAGTGTTTGATGGGGGACAGTATAGAGGGACCTTTACTCTGTACTGAACCCCGTGCTGTATTTGTCCTGGGAGTGTTTAATGGGGACAGTGTCGAGGGAGCTATACTCTGTACCTAACCCTGTGCTGTACCTGTCCTGGGAGTGTTTGATGGGGACAGGACTTGGGGGACATTGGATTTTAGACAATGTTTAGGGTTTTAGACTTTTCGGAGTGAAATTCAGGAACACTTTGCCACACCAGGTGTGATATTAGTTTGGAACTACCTTCTATAATTCACAGTTGATGCTCAGTCACTTATTAATGTTCAAACCTGAAGTTGATAGATGGTATTTTACACACAGGAGAAGCAATTTAAAATCAATGGGCCAATGTTAAAATAGTTGCAGGAACAGAGAGACCTGGGGTTTCAGTTCATTTTTACATCTTAAAGATTCAACCTGGGGCTCAGAATCTGTCAGTTGAATCTACTTTTCCTGTCCCGAAAAGGTGTCAACAATTGTGTTGGGGAATGTGACAAAAGGTGACATTCCTGCATCCTGCACAGTGGGGTTGGGAGGTTGTTTGAATGGAGATTCAGAAAGTGTCAATTAGATTGTGTCTCTTTGCAGAAGTTGAGTATTTCACAGGAGGTGCCTTGAGATAAAGGAAAGTTTTACCAATGTCTGCGTAACTTTCAAAGTCTCCAGACGCATGAAGGGGGCAGAGATTTTGTAATATTCAGAGCAGGAGATGGGGGACAATCACAGAATTGAAGATGTGAGGCCATCTCTTGTTTCTGAATGTCAATCTGTAGCTTTTAAACTTTAGTCCTCGGCTAATCATTCCAAGTTTGCAATCCCACACTTTGCTGTTGTGAATTTTGAGTTGTAAATTTTCTGAAATTGATTCTGTAATAAAAATCCCTGCAGGATGCAATGATTCCCATTCTGTCTGCTGCTGCAAAGCCCCAGTTTGTGTCTCATTTTCACTCTTTATCAGCCATTTAAGATCCAAGAGCCATAGAATTCCTACACTGCAGAATGAGGCCATTCAGCCCAACAAGCCTGCCCCGACAATAATCCCACCCAGGCCCGAATCCCCCTGACACTAAGGGGCAATTTTGCAAACGTGCAAACTCCACACAGACAGTCACTCGAGGCGGGGAATCGAACCCAGATCCCTGGCGCTGTGAGTCAGCAGTGCTAACCACTGTGCCACCGTGTCACCCGGTGATGAGACAGAATGTTTGCCAAAGTGCACAGAAATAGGCAGCATTGTCAGCATTTTAGCTGGAAGCTTCAAATGACAAAGGGATCTTAATAGTAGAGTCACAGAATCCTTGCAGTGCAGAAGGAGACCATTCAGCCCATCGAGTCTGTACTGACTCTCTGACACAGTATCTTACCAAGGCCCTTGACCCAGCCCTATCCCCGTAACCCCACGCATTTACCTTAATCCACCGAACCAACAGAGCTTTGGACAGGAATCGGCAATTTACTGTGTCCAATCCACAAATTTGGAAAATACTGGGATGGATTGAGAAATGGTTTCCGGGCAGAAAACAGAGCTCAGATACAAATGGGCCCTTTGGCCCAACTTTTCCCTGCCACCGAGTTTTTACCATTAAGCTCGTATCAAATGCCTTGCGTTTGGCCCAAATCCCCCCATACCAATCTTACCAGAATAACTGTCTAAATGCTTTTTAAAATATAAAATTGTGTCCGCTTCTACTACGACCTCTGGCAGCTTGTTCCAATCCCTCACCACCCTCTGTGTGAAAAGAATTGCCCTCTGGACCCTCTCCCCTCTCACCTTAAACCTATGTCTTCTAGTTTTAGACTCCCCTCCCTTTTGGAAAAGATGTTGACGAGCTTATCAAAGAACAAAGAGAATTACAGCACAGGAACAGGCCCTTCGGCCCTCCAAGCCTGCACCAACCATGCTGCCCGACTGAACTAAAACCCCCTACCCTTCCGGGGACCATATCCCTCTATTCCCATCCTATTCATGTATTTGTCCAGACGTTCCGTAAAACTCACTATCGTATCTGCTTCCACTACCTCCCCCGGCAGCGAGTTCCAGGCACCCACCACCCTCTGTGTAAAAAAACGTGCCTTGTACATCTCCTTTAAACCTTGCCCCTCACACCTTAAACCTCTGCCCCCTAGATTTTGAATCTTCCACCCTGGTAAAAAGCTTCTGACTATCCACTCTGTCCATGCCCCTCATAATCTTGTAGAATTCTATCAGGTCACCCCTCAACCTCCGTCGTTCCAGTGAGAACAAACCAAGTTTCTCCAATCTCTCCTCAGAGCTAATGCCCTCCATCCTAGGAAACATCCTGGTAAATCTTTTCTGAACCCTCTCCAAAGCCTCCACGTCTTTCTGGTAGTGTGTCGATCAGAATTGAACACTATATTCCAAGTGGGGCCTAACTAAGGTTCGATAAAGCTGCTGTATCCATGCCCTCATTATTTTAGAGACCTCTATAAGAACACCACTAAGCCAACTCAAGGGAAAAAAGTCCCAGAGTATCCAGCCTCTCATTATAACTCAAACCATCGCAACCCCATAGCATCCCAGTCATTCTTTTCTGCACACTTTCGAACTTAATAATCTCCTTTCTATAAGGGTGACCAGAACAATACACAGCATTCCAAGTGTGGTCTTACCAATGTCTTGTACAACTCCAACAAGACGTCCCAACTCCTGTGTTCAATGTTTTGACCAATGAAACCAAGCATGTGGAATGCCTTCTTCACCACTCTATCCACCTGTGACTCCACTTTCAAGGAGCTATCAATCTGTACCCCGAGATCCCTTTGTTCTGTAACTCTCACCAACACCCTACCATTAACTGAGTAAGTCCTGTGTTTGTTCAATCTACCAAAATGCATCACCTTGCATTTATCTAAATTAAACTCCATCTGCCATTCAACAGCCCACTGGCCCAATTGATCAAGACCCCATTGCAACCCTAGATAACCTTCTTCACTGTCCACTATGCCACAAATCTTGGTGTCAACTGCAAACTTACAAACCATGCCTCCTAAATTCTCATCCAAATCATTAATATAAATGACAAATAACAGTGGACCCAGCACCGATCCCTGAGGCACCCCGTTGGTCACAGGCCTCCAGTTTGACCAAAAAAAAACCCTCGACAACCACCCTCTGTCTTCTGTCATCAAGCCTATTTTATATCCATTTGGCTACCTCACCCTGGATCCCGTGAGATTTAACCAAATCCTGTCTGCTTTTGTTTTTAAATTTGTACATTTTTAAACACAGAAACAGTTCTGTATCGAACTCTGTGCTGTACCTGTACCTTTCCTGGGTGTGTTTGATGGGAACAGTGTCGAGGGAGCTTTACTTTGCATCTAATCCTGTGTTTCAGTCACTGATAGACTGTAGAGGAAGATCAGGTCACACACACGCTCTCCTTACACACTCTCAGACACACACACACACACACACACACACACATACACACACATGCTCTCTCTGTCTCTCACACACACATACACTATCTCCTACGCACTCTCTCACTCACACACATGCTCTTCCTCTCTGTCACACACACATTCTCTCTGTCACACACATTCTCTCACACACACTTTCACGCTCACACACTCTCACCGATGCATTCTCTCTCACTGACACACTCTCACACACATGCACTCAGTCTCGCACACACACATTCACTCAATCTCTCACTCACATACACTCTGTCTCAAACATATACACTCGCTCACACACACACTCTCTCACACACACACACTCTCTCTCACACACACACTCTCTCTCTCTCGCACACTCTCATTCTCACACACACACTCTCTCGCACACACTCTTTCTCTCGCACACTCTCTCTCACACACACTCTCACGCACACGCTCTCTCTCGCACACACTCTCCCTCTCGCACACACTCTCCCTCTCGCACACACTCTCCCTCTCACACACACTCTCGCTCTCGCACACACTCTCTCTCACACACACACTCTCTCACACACACACACACACTCTCTCTCACACACACTCTCTCTCTCACACACACTCTCTCTCTCTCACACACACTCTCTCTCTCTCACACACACGGTCTCTCTCTCACACACACACTCTATGTCTCTCACACACACTCTCTCTCACACACGTGCACACACTCTCTCACACACACACTCTATGTCTCTCACACACACTCTCTCTCTCTCACGCACACACACTCTCTCTCTCACACACACACACACACACTCTCTCTCACACACAGTCTCTCTCACACACACGGTCTCTCTCTCACACACACTCTATGTCTCTCTCTCACACACACTCTCTCTCTCACACACACACTCCCTCTCTCGCACTCACTCTCTCTCACACACACTCTGTCTCTCACACACACTCTGTCTCTCACACACACTCTGTCTCTCACACACACTCTGTCTCTCACACACACTCTTTCTCTCACACACTCTCTCTAACACACACTCTCTCTCTCGCGCACACACACTCTCTCACACATGCACACACTCTCTCTCTCACACACACATTCTCTCACACCCACACACACTCTCTCTCTCTCACACACACACACTCTCTCACACACACACACTCTCTCTCTCACACACACATTCTCTCATATACACACACACACTCTCTCTCACACACACACATTCTCTCACTCACACACACACACACACAATGATGGGCAAAATGTAGAGGAAGATTTGAGCTGTATCTAACCCCGTGCTGTACCTGTCCTGGGTGTGTTTGATGTGCACAATGTGGAGGCAGCTTTTCCTTTAATCTAGCACCATGCTGTATCTGTCATTGGATTATTTGATGGGGACAATGTATAGGGAGCTTCACTCTGTATCTCACCCCATGCTGTACCTGTCCTGGGAGTGTTTGATGGGGACAGTGTCGAGGGAGCTTCACTCTGTATCTAAACCCGTGCTGTACATGTCCTGGGAGTGTTTGATGGGGATAGTGTAGAGGGAGCTTTACTCTGTATCTAACCCCGTGCTGTACCTGTCCTGGGACTGTTTGATGGGGATAGTGTAGAGGGAGCTTTACTCTGTATCTAACCCCGTGCTGTCCCTGTCCTGGGAGTGTTTGATGGGAACAGTGTAGAGAGAGCTTTACTCTGTATCGAACTCTGTGCTGTGTCTGTCCTGGGAGTGTTTGATGGGAACAGTGTAGAGAGAGCTTTACTCTGTATCGAACTCTGTGCTGTCCCTGTACCTTTCCTGTGAGTGTTTGATGGGAACAGTGTCGAGGGAGCTTTACTTTGCATCTAATCCCGTGATTCAGTTAGTGATAGACTGTCGAGGAAGATCAGGTCACACACACACTCTCCTTACACACTCTCAGACACACACACACACATACACACAAGCTCTCTCTGTCTCTCACACACACATACACTATCTCTTACGCACTCTCTCACTCACACACATGCTCTTTCTCTCTGTCACACACGCTTTCTCTCTCACACACAGTTTCTCTCTCACACATTCTCTCACACACACTTTCACACTCACACACTCTCACCCATGCATTCTCTCTCACTGACACACTCTCACACACATGCACTCAGTCTCTCACACACACAGAGATACACTCACTCTCTCACACACATACACTCTCTCTGTCAAACATACGCTCTCTCTCAAACATATACTCTCTCTCTCACACACGCACTCTCTCTCACACACACACTCTCTCACACACACACACTTTCTCTCTCACACATACACTCTCTCTCACGCACACACTCTCTCTCACGCACACACTCTCTCTCACACACTCTCTCTCTCACACACTCTTTCACACACACACTCTCTCTCACGCACACGCTCTCTCGCACACACTCTCTCTCTCTCGCACACTCTCTCTCTCGCACACTCTCTCTCTCGCACACACTCTCTTGCACACACACTCTCTCTCTCACACACACTCTCTCACACACACACTCTCTCTCACACATTCTCTCGCACACACTCTCTCTCTCGCACACTCTCTCTCGCACACACTCTCTCTCTCTCACACACACTCTTTCTCACACACACTCTTTCTCACACACACTCTTTCTCACACACACTCTTTCTCACACACACTCTTTCTCACACACACTCTCTCACACACACTCTCTCTCACACACACTCTCTCTCACACACACTCTCTCTCACACACACTCTCTCTCACACACACTCTCTCTCACACACACTCTCTCTCACACACACTCTCTCTCACACACACTCTCTCTCACACACACTCTCTCTCACACACACTCTCTCTCACACACACACTCTCTCTCACACAACACTCTCTCTCACACACACTTTGTCACACACTCTCTCTCGCAAACACACACTCTCACACACACACACACAATGATGGCAAAATGTAGAGGAAGATTTGAGCTGTATCTAACCCCGTGCTGTACCTGTCCTGGGTCTGTTTGATGTGCACAATGTGGAGGCAGCTTTTCCTTTAATCTCGCACCATGCTGTATCTGTCATTGGATTATTTGATGGGGACGGTGTATAGGGAGCTTCACTCTGTATCTCACCCCGTGCTGTACCTGTCCTGGGAGTGTTTGATGGGGACAGTGTAGAGGGAGCTTCACTCTGGATCTCAACCCGTGCTGCACATGTCCTGGGAGTGTTTGATGGGGGTAGTGTAGAGGGAGCTTTATCTGTATCTAACCCTGTGCTGTACATGTCCTGGGAGTGTTTGATGGGGGTAGTGTAGAGGGAGCTTTATCTGTATCTAACCCTGTGCTGTATATGTCCTGGGAGTGTTTGATGAGGACAGTGAAGTGGGAGCTTTACTCTATATCTAACCCATGCTGTCCCTGTCCTGGGAGTGTTTCATGGGGACAGTATCGAGGGAGCTTCACTCTGTATCTGAACCCGTGCTGTACCTGTCCTGGGCGAGTTTGTTGGGGACAGTGCAGAGGGAGCTTTACTCTGTATCGAACCCCGTGCTATATTTGTCCTTGGTTTGTTTGATGGGGACAGTGTAGCGGGAGCTTTACTCTATATCTAACTCCGTGCTGTACCTGTCCTGGGAGTGTTTGATGGGGACAGGGTAGAGGGAGCTTTAATCTGTATCTAAACCCGTGCTGTACCTGTCCTGGGAGTGTTTGATGGGGACAGTGCAGAGGGAGCTTTACTCTGTATCGAACTCTGTGCTGTGTCTGTCCTGGGAGTGTTTGATGGGAACAGTGTTTGAATGTACAAACCTGTACAGCACAATCCCATCCTGTTTCAGTCCCAGTCTGCCTCTGTATCTGTATCTCCCTCTGAAATTAGCTTGCCCTTTTCCTGAATAAGACTGACTACACTCTCTCTCTCTCTCTCATACACTCTCTCTCTCACACACACACACACACACTCTCTCTCACACACACTCTCTCTCTCTCACTCACACACACACTCACTCTCTCTCACTCACACACACACTCTCACACACACTCACTCTCTCTTACACACACACACTCTCTCTATCTCACTCACACACACACACACACACACACACTCTCTCTCTCACACACACACACACACTCTCTCTCTCAGACACACTCTCACCACACTCTCTCAGACACTCCCTCTCTCTCTCACACACGCACCCTCTCTCTCACACACACACTCTCTCTCTCTCACACACGCACCCTCTCTCTCACACACACACTATCTCTCTTTCACAAACACACGGTCTCTCTCTCACACACACACACTCTCTCTCACACACACTTTCTCACACACACTCTCTCTCTCACACACACTCTCTCTCTCACACACACTCTCTCTCACACACTATGTCTCTCTATCACACACACTCTCTCTCTCACACACACACACACTCTCTCTCTCACACACACTCTCTCTCTCACACACACTCACACACACACTCTCTCTCAGACACAGACACTCCCTCTCTCTCTCACACACACACCCTCTCTCTCACACACACACTCCCTCTCTTTCACACACACACACGATCTCTCTTTCACACACACACGGTCTCTCTCTCACACACACACACTCTCTCACACACACACACACTCTCGCTCACACACACTCTCTCACACACACTCTCTCTCTCACACACACACTCTCTCTCTCACACACTCTCTCTCTCTCACACACTCTCTCACACACACGGTCTCTCTCTCTCACACACACTCTGTCTCTCACTCACACACACTCTCTCTCACACACTCTTTCTCACACTCACTCTCTCTCACACACACTCTCTCTCACACACATACACACTCTCTCTCACTCACACACACTCACACACTCTCTCTCACACACACTCTCTCTCTCGCACACACTCTCTCTCGCACACACTCTCTCTCGCACACACTCTCTCTCGCACACTCTCTCTCTCACACACACGGTCTCTCTCTCTCACACACACTCTATGTCTCTCTCACACACACACTCTCTCACACTCACTCTCTCTCTTACACACTCTCTCTCTCACACACACACACTTTCTCTCTCTCACTCACACACACTCTCCCTCACACACACACACTCTCTCTCTCGCACACACTCTCTCTCTCGCACACACTCTCTCTCTCGCACACACTCTCTCTCTCGCACACACTCTCTCTCTCGCACACACTCTCTCTCTCGCACACACTCTCTCTCTCGCACACACTCTCTCTCTCGCACACACTCTCTCTCTCTCGCACACACTCTCTCTCTCGCACACACTCTCTCTCTCGCACACACTCTCTCTCTCTCGCACACACTCTCTCTCTCACACACACTCTCTCTCTCACACACACACTCTCTCACACACACACTCTCTCTCTCACACACACATACAACGATGGGCAAAATGTCGAGGAAGATTTGAGCTGTATATAACCCCGTGCTGTACCTGTCCTGGGGCTGTTTGATGTGCACAATGTGGAGGCAGCTTTTCCTTTAATCTAGCACCATGCTGTATCTGTCATTGGATTATTTGATCGGGACAATGTATAGGGAGCTTCACTCTGTATCTCACCCCGTGCTGTACCTCTCCTGGGAGTGTTTGATGGGGACAGTGTAGAGGGAGCTTCACTCTGTATCGAAACCCGTGCTGTTCATGTCCTGGGAGTGTTTGATGGGGATAGTGTAGAGGGAGCTTTATCAGTATCTAACCCTGTGCTGTACATGTCCTGGGAGTGTTTGATGGGGATAGTGTAGAGGGAGCTTTTTCTGTATCTAACCCTGTGTTTATATGTCCTGGGAGTGTTTGATGAGGACAGTGAAGTGGGAGCTTTACTCTATATCTAACCACTTGCTGTATCTGTCGTGAGTGTGGTTGATGGGGACAGTGTCGAGGGAGCTTTACTCTGTATCTAACCCCGTGCTGTACCTGTCCTGGGAGTGTTTGATGGGGACAGTGTAGAGGGAGCTTTACTCTGTATCTAACCCCGTGCTGTACCTGTGCTGGGCGAGTTTGATGGGGACAGTGTAGAGGGAGATTTACTCTGTATCTCACCCCGTGCTGTATCTGTTCCGGGAGTGTTTAATGGGGACAGCGTGGAGGGAGATTTACCCTGTATCTAACCCCATGTTGTACCTGTCCTGGGACTGTTTGATGGGGACAGTGTCGAGGGAGCTTTACTCTATATCTAACCACTTGCTGTATCTGTCCTGGGAGTGTTTGATGGGGATAGTGCAGAAGGAGCTTTACTTTGTATCGAACCCATGCTGTGAATGTCCTGGGAGTGTTTGATGGGGACAGTGTGGAGGAAGCTTTACTCTATATCTCACCACTTGCTGTATCTGTCCTGGGAGTGTTTGATGGGGACAGTGTCGAGGGAGCTTTACTCTATATCTCACCACTTGCTGTATCTGTCCTGGGAGTGTTTGATGGGGATAGTGCAGAAGGAGCTTTACTTTGTATCGAACCCATGCTGTGAATGTCCTGGGAGTGTTTGATGGGGACAGTATCGAGGGAGCTTTACTCTTTATCTAAACCCGTGCTGTACCTGTCCTGGGCGGGTTTGTTGGGGACAGTGCAGAGGGAGCTTTACTCTGTATCTAACCACGTGCTGTCCCTGTCCTGGGTGTGTTTGATGGGGATAGTGTAGAGGGAGCTTTACTCTGTATCTAACGCCGTGCTGTACCTGTCCTGGGAGTGTTTGATGGGGACAGTGTCGAGGGAGCTTTACTCTATATCTAACCACTTGCTGTACCTGTCCTGGGAGTGTTTGATGGGGACAGTGTAGAGGGAGCTTTGCTCTGTATCTAACCCCGTGCTGTATCTGTTCTGGGACTGTTTTGATGGGGACAGTGTACAGTGAGCTTTAATCTGTATCTCACCCCGTGCTGTACCTGTCCTGGGAGTGTTTGATGGGGACAGTGTAGAGGGAGCTTTACTCTGTATCTAACCCCGTGCTGTATCTGTTCTGGGACTGTTTGATGGGGACAGTGTAGAGGGAGGTTTGCTCTGTATCGAACCCCGTGCTGTATCTGTCCATGGTTTGTTTGATGGGGACAGTGTAGAGGGAGCTTTACTCTGTATCTAACCCCGTGCTGTATCTGTCCTGGGTGTGTTGGATGGGGACAGTGTAGAGGGAGCTTTACTCTGTATCTAACCCTGTGCTGTACCTGTCCTGGGAGTGTTTGATGGGGACAGTGTAGTGGGAGCTTTACGCTGTATCTAACCCCGTGCTGTATCTGTCCTGGGTGTGTTGGATGGGGACAGTGGAGAGAGAGCTTTACTCTGTATCGAACTCTGTGCTGTCCCTGTACCTTTCCTGGGAGTGTTTGATGGGAACAGTGTCGAGGGAGCTTTACTTTGCATCTAATCCCGTGATTCAGTTACTGATAGACTGTAGAAGAAGATCAGGTCACACACACGCTCTCCTTACACATTCTCAGACACACACACACACATACACACACATGCTCTCTCTGTCTCTCACACACACATACACTATCTCTTACGCACTCTCTCACTCACACGCATGTTCTTTCTCTCTGTCACACACACACTTTCTCTCTCACGCACACTTCCTCTCTCACACACTTTCTCTCTCACACACATTCTCTCACACACACTTTCTCTCTCACACACTTTCTCTCTCACACATTCTCTCACACACACTTTCACGCTCACACACTCTCACCCATGCATTCTCTCCAATTGACACACTCTCACACACATGCACTCAGTCTCTCTCACACACATACACTCAATCTCTCACTCACATACACTCACTCTCTCACACACACTCTCTCTCTCACACATACACTCTCTGTCACACACACACTTTGTCTCACACACACTCTCTCTCTCACACATACACTCTCTCTCACACACACACTTTGTCTCACACACACTCTCTCTCGCACATATACACTCTCTCAAACATATAGTCTCTCTCACGCACACACTCTCTCTCACGCACACACTCTCTCTCTCACACACACACTCTCTCTCACGCACACACTCTCTCTCACGCACACCCTCTCTCTCACGCACACCCTCTCTCTCACGCACACACTCTCTCTCTCACACACACTCTCTCTCTCGCACACACTCTCTCTCTCACACACACTCTCGCACACACTCTCTCTCACACACACACTCTCTCTCTCACACACACACTCTCTCTCTCACACACACTCTTGCTCACACGCACACTCTTTCTCACACACACTCTCTCTCACGCACACACTCTCTCTCACGCACACACTCTCTCTCACGCACACACTCTCTCTCTCGCACACACTCGCTCTCTCACACACATTCTCTCTCACACACACACACTTTCTCACACAGTCTCTCTCTCTCGCACACACTCTCTCTCACACACTCTCTCACACACTCTCTCTCTCACACACACACTTTGTCTCACACACACTCTCTCTCGCACATCTACACTCTCTCAAACATATAGTCTCTCTCACGCACACACTCTCTCTCACGCACACACTCTCTCTCACGCACACACTCTCTCTCACGCACACCCTCTCTCTCATGCACACCCTCTCTCTCTCTCACACTCTCTCTCTCACACACACTCTCTCTCTCGCACACACTCTCTCTCTCACGCACTCTCTCTCTCACACACTCTCTCTCTCACACACACTCTCTCTCTCACACACACTCTTGCTCACACGCACACTCTTTCTCACACACACTCTCTCTCACGCACACACTCTCTCTCACGCACACACTCTCTCTCTCGCACACACTCGCTCTCTCACACACATTCTCTCTCACACACACACACTTTCTCACACAGTCTCTCTCTCTCGCACACACTCTCTCACACACTCTCTCTCTCACACACATTCTCTCTCACACACACACTTTCTCACACACTCTCTCTCTCGCACACACTCTCTCTCACACACACACACACACTTTCTCGCACACTCTCTCTCTCGCACACTCTCTCTCTCGCACACTCTCTCTCTCGCACACACTCTCTCTCACACACTCTCTCTCACACACATTCTCTCTCTCACACACACACTTTCTCTCACACTCTCTCTCTCGCATACACTCTCTCTCTCACACACACACTCTCTCACACACACATACAAGATGGGCAAAATGTAGAGAAACATTTGAGCTGTATCTAACCCCGTGCTGTACCTGTCCTGGGTCTGTTTGATGTGCACAATGTGGAGGCAGCTTTTCCTTTAATCTAGCACCATGCTGTATCTGTCATTTGATTATTTGATGGGGACAGTGTATCGGGAGCTTCACTCTGTATCTAACCCCGTGCTGTACCTGTCCTGGGAGTGTTTGATGGGGACAGTGTAGAGGGAGCTTCACTCTGTATCTAACCCTGTGCTGTACCTGTCCTGGGAGTGTTTGATGAGGACAGTGAAGTGGGAGCTTTACTCTATATCTAACCACTTGCTGTATCTGTTGTTGGAGTGTTTCATGGGGATAGTGCAGTGGGAGCTTTACTCTGTATCTAACCCATGCTGTCCCTGTCCTGGGAGTGTTTGATGGGGACAGTATCGAGGGAGCTTTACTCTGTATCTGAACCCGTGCTGTACCTGTACTTGGTTTGTTTGATGGGGACAGTGTAGAGGGAGCTTTACTCTATACCTAACCCCGTGCTGTATCTGTTCTGGGACTGTTTGATGGGGACAGTGTACAGTGAGCTTTACGCTGTATCTAAACCCGTGCTGTATCTGTCCTGGGTGTGTTGGATGGGGACAGTGTAGAGGGAGCTTTACTCTGTATCTAACCCCGTGTTGTATCTGTCCTGGGTGTGTTGGATGGGGACAGTGTAGAGGGAGCTTTACTCTGTATCGAACTCTGTGCTGTGTCTGTCCTGGGAGTGTTTGATGGGAACAGTGTAGAGAGAGCTTTACTCTGTGTCGAACTCTGTGCTGTACCTGTACCTTTCCTGTGAGTGTTTGATGGGAACAGTGTCGAGGGAGCTTTAGTTAACGTCTAATCCCGTTTTTCAGTCACTGATAGACTGTAGAGGAAGATCAGGTCACACACGCTCTCCTTACACACTCTCAGACACACACACACACACACACATACACACATGCTCTCTCTGTCTCTCACACACACATGCACTATCTCTTACGCACTCTCTCACTCACACACATGCTCTTTCTCTCTCTCTCACACACTCTTTCTCTCTCTCTCACACACTTTCTCTCTCACACACATTCTCTCACACACACTTTCTCTCTCACACACACTTTCTCTCTCACACACACTCTCACCCATGCATTCTCTCCAACTGACACACTCTCCCACACATGCACTCAGTTTCTCTCACACACACATACACTCACTCTCTCACACACATACACACACTCTCTCACACACATACACTCTCTCTCTCACACATACACTCTCTGTCACACACACACTCTCTGTCACACACACACTTTGTCTCACACACACTCTCTCTCGCACATATACACTCTCTCTCAAACATATACTCTCTCTCACGCACACACTCTCTCACACACACACTCTCTCTCACACACACTCTCTCTCTCACACACACACTCTCTCTCACGCACACACTCTCTCTCTCACACACACACACTCTCTCGCACACCCTCTCTCTCTCACACACTCTCTCTCACACACACTCTCTCTCTCACACACACTCTTGCTCACCCGCACACTCTTTCTCACACACACTCTCTCTCACGCACAAACTCTCTCTCTCGCACACACTCACTCTCTCACACACATTCTCTCTCACACACACACTTTCTCACACACTCTCTCACACACACACACTTCCTCACACACTCTCTCTCTCTCGCACACACTCTCTCTCACACACACACACTTTCTCACACACTCTCTCGCACACTCTCTCTCTCACACACTCTCTCTCTCACACACATTCTCTCTCTCACACACATTCTCTCTCTCACACACACACTTTCTCACAGACTCTCTCTCTCGCATACACTCTCTCTCACACACACACACTCTCTCACACACACACACACACACACACAAGATGGGCAAAATGTAGAGAAACATTTGAGCTGTATCTAACCCCGTGCTGTACCTGTCCTGGGACTGCTGATGGGGACAGTGTACAGTGAGCTTTACTCTGTATCCAACCCCGTGCTGTATCTGTCCTGGGTGTGTTGGATGGGGACAGTGTCGAGGGAGCTTTACTCTGTATCGAACTCTGTGCTGTGTCTGTCCTGGGAGTGTTTGATGGGAACAGTGTCGAGAGAGCTTTACTCTGTATCGAACTCTGTGCTGTACCTGTACCTTTCAAAGAACAAAAGAACAAAGAACAATACAGCACAGGAACAGGCCCTTCGGCCCTCCAAGCCCGCGCCGCTCCCCGGTCCAGGATTGAATCCTGAATCCAGGATCCCCGCCCAATTTTCCAGCCTATCTACATACCAATATCCTATGCACCGAGCTGTCCCTCACAGCTACGATGCTTTGTTCATCACAACCTATTAACTCACCCCCACCCCCCCATTCCAGACCATGTGATCTCCAGGGAGAGGCGAAAACCCAGAGTGAAAACCCCAGGGCCAATATGGGGAAAAAAAAAATCTGGGAAATTCCTCTCCGACCCCCTGAGGCGATCGAAACGAGTCCAGGAGATCACAATGGCCCTGATCGGAAAATGCTTCCCAACCCTAGTCATTTCCACTTCCATGAACACCATATGAATTCCCTGCCCCCGAGACAGGTTCCCAACTATCCGCAGTCTCGCTCTGTACTGGCACCAGCAAGATGATCATAGAATGAAGCCTTGAAACGAGAAACAAGGAACAATTAGCCCGCGCCGCTCCCTGGTCCAAAGACCACTCTTTTGTATCCCTCCATTCCCACTCCGGTCATATAGCTGTCTAGATAAGTCTTAAACGTTCCCAGTGTGTCCGCCTCCACCACCTTGCCCGGCAACACATTCCAGGCCCCCACGACCCTCTGTGTGAAATATGTCCTTCTGATATCCGTGTTAAACCTCCCCCCCTTCAAAGAACAAAGAACAGTACAGCACAGGAAACAGGCCTTCGGCCCTCCAAGCCTGTGCCGCTCCTTGGTCCAACTAGACCAATCGTTTGTATCCCTCCATTCCCAGGCTGCTCATGTGACTATCCAGGTAAGTCTTAAACGATGTCAGCGTGCCTGCCTCCACCACCCTACTTGGCAGTGCATTCCAGGCCCCCACCACCCTCTGTGTAAAAAACGTCCCTCTGATGTCTGAGTTATACTTCGCCCCTCTCAGCTTGAGCCCGTGACCCCTCGTGATCGTCACCTCCGACCTGGGAAAAAGCTTCCCACTGTTCACCCTATCTATACCCTTCATAATCTTGTATACCTCTATTAGATCTCCCCTCATTCTCCGTCTTTCCAAGGAGAACAACCCCAGTCTACCCAATCTCTCCTCATAGCTAAGACCCTCCATACCAGGCAACATCCTGGTAAACCTTCTCTGCACTCTCTCCAATGCCTCCACGTCCTTCTGGTAGTGCGGCGACCAGAACTGGACGCAGTACTCCAAATGCGGCCTAACCAGCGTTCTATACAGCTGCATCATCAGACTCCAGCTTTTATACTCTATACCCCGTCCTATAAAGGCAAGCATACCATATGCCTTCTTCACCACCTTCTCCACCTGTGTTGCCACCTTCAAGGATTTGTGGACTGGCACACCTAGGTCCCTCTGTGTTTCTATACTCCTGATGACTCTGCCATTTATTGCATAACTCCTCCCTACATTATTTCTTCCAAAATGCATCACTTCGCATTTATCCGGATTAAATTCCATCTGCCACCTCTCCGCCCAATTTTCCAGCCTATCTATATCCTGCTGTATTGCCCGACAATGCTCTTCGCTATCCGCAATTTCAGCCATCTTTGTGTCATCCGCAAACTTGCTGATTACACCAGTTACACCTTCTTCCAAATCATTTATATATATCACAAATAGCAGAGGTCCCAGTACAGAGCCCTGCGGAACACCACTGGTCACAGACCTCCAGCCGGAAAAAGACCCTTCGACCACTACCCTCTGTCTCCTATGGCCAAGCCAGTTCTCCACCCATCGAGCCACTTCTCCTTGTATCCCATGAGCCTTAACCTTCTTAACCAACCTGCCATGTGGGACTTTGTCAAATGCCTTACTGAAATCCATATAGACGACATCCACGGCCCTTCCTTCATCAACCGTTTTTGTCACTTCCTCAAAAAACTCCACCAAATTTGTAAGGCACGACCTCCCTCTTACAAAACCATGCTGTCTGTCACTAATGAGATTGTTCCGTTCTAAATGCACATACATCCTGTCTCTAAGAATCCTCTCCAACAACTTCCCTACCACGGACGTCAAGCTCACCGGCCTATAATTTCCTAGGTTATCCCTGCTACCCTTCTTAAACAACGGGACCACATTCGCTATCCTCCAATCCTCAGGGACCTCACCCGTGTCCAAAGAAGCGACAAAGATTTCCGTCAGAGGCCCAGCAATTTCCTCTCTCGTCTCCCTGAGCAGTCGAGGATAGATGCCATCAGGCCCTGGGGCTTTGTCAGTTTTAATGTTCCCTAAAAAACCTAACACTTCCTCTCTCGTAATGGAGATTTTCTCTAACGGGTCAACACCTCCCTCCGAGACACTCCCGGTTAACACGCCCCTCTCCTTCGTGAATACCGATGCAAAGTATTCATTTAGGATCTCCCCTATTCCCTTGGGTTCTAAGCATAATTCCCCTCCTTTGTCCCTGAGAGGTCCGATTTTCTCCCTGACAACTCTTTTGTTCCTAACGTATGAATAGAATGCCTTAGGATTCTCCTTAATCCTGCCTGCCAAGAACATCTCGTGCCCTCTTTTTGCCCTTCTAACTCCCCGTTTGAGATCTTTCCTACTCTCTCTGTATTCCTCCAGAGCTCCATCTGTTTTCAGTTGCCTGGACTTAACGTACGCCTCCCTTTTCATTTTAATCAGATCCTCAATTTCCCTGGTTATCCACGGCTCTCGAATCCTACCTTTCCTATCTTTCCTTTTTACAGGCACATGCCTATCCTGCAGCCTTATCAATAGTTCCTTAAAAGACTCCCACATGCCAGACGCGGACTTACCCTCGAACATCCTCTCCCAATCAACATCCACCAATTCCTGCCTAATCCGGCTTTCGTCAGCCTTCCCCCAATTTAGCACCCTGCCCATAGGACAGCACTCATCCTTGTCCATTACTATCCTAAAGTTAACAGAGTTGTGGTCACTATTTGCCACATGTTCCCCTACCGAAACTTTGACGACCTGACCGGGCTCATTTCCCAGAACTAGGTCCAGTATAGCCCCCTCTCTAGTCGGGCTATCGACATACTGTTCCAAAGAACCTTCCAGTACGCATTTTACAAATTCCTCCCCGTCCGGTCCCCCAGCTCTAAGCACTTTCCAGTCTGTGCCAGGGAAATTAAAGTCCCCCACGACAACAACCCTATGTTTTCTGCACCTATCCAGAATCTCCTGACATATCATTTCCTCCACTTCCCGTGGGCTGTTGGGTGGTCTGTAGTACACCCCCAGCATAGTGACTGCACCCTTCCTGTTTCTGAGTTCCACCCACAGCGACTCAGTACATGACCCCTCTAAGTTGTCTACCCTCTGCACCGCGGTAATATGCTCCTTAACTAATATCGCTACTTTCCTGGGAGTGTTTGATGGGAACAGTGTCGATGGAGCTTTACTTTGCATCTAATCCCGTGATTCAGTTACTGATAGACTGCAGAGGAAGATCAGGTCACACACACGCCCTCCTTACACACTCTCAGACACACACACACACACACACACATGCTCTCTCTGTCTCTCACACACACATACACTATCTCTTATGCACTCTCTCACTCACACACATGCTCTTTCTCTCTGTCACACACACTTTCCCTCTCACACACATTCTCTCTCACACACATTCTTTCACACACACTTTCACGCTCACACACTCTCACCCATGCATTCTCTCTCACTGACACACTCTCACACACATGCACTCAGTCTCTCTCACACACACACAGATACACTCACTCTCTCACACACATACACTCACTCTCTCACACACACAGATACACACTCTCTCACACACAGACACTCACTCTCTCACACACATACACTCTCTCTCAAACATATACTCTCTCTCTCTCACACACTCTCTCTCTCTCTCTCACACACACTCTCTCTCTCTCTCTCACACACACACTCTCTCTCACACACACTCTCTCTCACACACACACACACTCTTTCTCACACACACACTCTTTCTCACACACACACTCTCACACGCACGCACACTCTCTCGCACACACTCTCTCTCACACACACTCTCTCTCACACACACACACTTTCTCACACACTCTCTCTCTCTCGCACACACACACTCTCTCTCACACACACACACTCTCTCTCTCACACACACATTCTCTCTCTCACACACACTCTCTCTCTCTCGCACACACACTCTCTCTCACACACACACACACACTCTCTCTCACACACACACACACACACAATGATGGGCAAAATGTAGAGAAAGATTTGAGCTGTCTCTAACCCCGTGCTGTACCTGTCCTGGGTCTCTTTGATGTGCACAATGTGGAGGCAGCTTTTCCATTAATCTAGCACCATGCTGTATCTGTCATTGGATTAAGAACAAACAAAGAACAATACAGCACAGGAACAGGCCCTTCGGCCCTCCAAGCCCGCGCCGCTCCCCGGTCCAGGATTGAATCCTGAATCCAGGATCCCCGCCCAATTTTCCAGCCTATCTACATACCAATATCCTATCCACCGAGCTGTCCCTCACAGCTATGATGCTTTGTTCATTACACCCATTAACTTACCCCCATCCCCCCATTCCAGACCATGTGATCTCCAGGGAGAGGCGAAAACCCAGAGTGAAAAACCCCAGGGCCAATATGGGGAAAAAAAAAAAAAATCTGGGAAATTCCTCTCCGACCCCCTGAGGCGATCGAAACGAGTCCAGGAGATCACAATGGCCCCGATCGGAAAATGCTTCCCAACCCTAGTCATTTCCACTTCCACGAACACCATATGAATTCCCTGCCCCCGAGACAGGTTCCCAACTATCCGCAGTCTCACTCTGTACTGGCACCAGCAAGATGATCGTAGAATGAAGCCTTGAAACGAGAAACCAGGAACAATTAGCCCGCGCCGCTCCCTGGTCCAAACTAGACCACTCTTTTGTATCCCTCCATTCCCACTCCGTTCATATAGCTGTCTAGATAAGTCTTAAACGTTCCCAGTGTGTCCGCCTCCACCACCTTGCCCGGCAACACATTCCAGGCCCCCACGACCCTCTGTGTGAAATATGTCCTTCTGATATCTGTGTTAAACCTCCCCCCCTTCACCTTGAACCTATGACCCCTCGTGAACGTCACCACCGACCCGGGGAAAAGCTTCCCACCGTTCACCCTATCTATGCCTTTCATAATTTTATACACCTCTATTAAGTCTCCCCTCATCCTCCGTCTTTCCAAGGAGAACAACCCCAGTTTCCCCAATCTCTCCTCATAACCAAGCCCCTCCATACCAGGCAACATCCTGGTAAACCTCCTCTGTACTCTCTCCAAAGCCTCCACGTCCTTCTGGTAGTGTGGCGACCAGAACTGGACGCAGTATTCCAAATGCGGCCGAACCAACGTTCTATACATCTGCAACATCAGACCCCAACTTTTATACTCTATGCCCCGTCCTATAAAGGCAAGCATGCCATATGCCTTCTTCACCACCTTCTCCACCTGTGACGTCACCTTCAAAGATCTGTGGACTTGCACACCCAGGTCCCTCTGCGTCTCTACACCCTTTATGGTTCTTCCATTTATCGTGTAGCTCCTCCCTACATTATTCCCACCAAAATGCATCACTTCGCATTTATCAGGATTGAACTCCATCTGCCATTTCCTTGCCCAAATTTCCAGCCTATTTATTTGATGAGGACAGTGTATAGGGAGCTTCACTCTGTATCTCACCCCGTGCTGTACCTGTCCTGGGAGTGTTTGATGGGGACAGTGTCGAGGGAGCTTCACTCTGTATCTAAACCCGTGCTGTACATGTCCTGGGAGTGTTTGATGGGGATAGTGTAGAGGGAGCTTTATCTGTATCTAACCCTGTGCTGTATATGTCCTGGGAGTGTTTGATGTGCACAATGTGGAGGCAGCTTTTCCTTTAATCTCGCACCATGCTGTATCTGTCATTGGATTATTTGATAGTGACAGTGTCTAGGGAGCTTCACTCTGTATCTAAACCCTTGCTGTACCTGTCCTGGGTGTGTTTGATGGGGACAGTGTAGAGGGAGCTTCACTCTGTACCTAATCCCGTGCTGTCTCTCTCCTGGAAGTGTTTTATGGGGACAGTGTAGAGCGAGCTTTGCTCTGTATCTTACCCTGTGCTGTCCCTGTCCTGCGAGTGTTTGATGGGGGACAGTATAGAGGGACCTTTACTCTGTATTGAACCCCGTGCTGTATTTGTCCTGGGAGTGTTTAATGGGGACAGTGTCGAGGGAGCTATACTCTGTATCTAACCCTGTGCTGTACCTGTCCTGGGAGTGTTTGATGGGGACAGGACTTGGGGGACATTGGATTTTAGACAATGTTTAGGGTTTTAGACTTTTCGGAGTGAAATTCAGGAACACTTTGCCACACCAGGTGTGATATTAGTTTGGAACTACCTTCTATAATTCACAGTTGATGCTCAGTCGCTTATTAATGTTCAAACCTGAAGTTGATAGATGGTATTTTACACACAGGAGAAGCAATTTAAAATCAATGGGTCTATGTTAAAATACTTGCAGGAACAGAGAGACCTGGGGTTTCAGTTCATTTTTACATCTTAAAGATTCAACCTGGGGCTCAGAATCTGTCAGTTGAATCTACTTTTCCTGTCCCGAAAACGTGTCAACAATTGTGTTGGGGAATGTGACAAAAGGTGACATTCCTGCATCCTGCACAGTGGGGTTGGGAGGTTGTTTGAAAGGAGATTCAGAAAGTGTCAATTAGATTGTGTCTCTTTGCAGAAGTTGAGTATTTCACAGGAGATGCCTTGAGATAAAGGAAAGTTTTACCAATGTCTGCGTAACTTTCAAAGTCTCCAGACGCATGAAGGGGGCAGGGATTTTGTAATATTCAGAGCAGGAGATGGGGGACAATCACAGAATTGAAGATGTGAGGCCATCTCTTGTTTCTGAATGTCAATCTGTAGCTTTTAAACTTTAGTCCGAGGCTAATCATTCCAAGTTTGCAATCCCACACTTTGCTGTTGTTAATTTTGAGTTGTAGATTTTCTGAAATTGATTCTGTAATAAAAATCCCTGCAGGATGCAATGATTCCCATTCTGTCTGCTGCTGCAAAGCCCCAGTTTGTGTCTCAGTTTCACTCTTTATCAACCATTTAAGATCCAAGAGCCAGAGAATTCCTACACTGCAGAATGAGGCCATTCAGCCCAACAAGCCTGCCCCGACAATAATCCCACCCAGGCCCGAATCCCCCTGACACTAAGGGGCAATTTAGCAAACGTGCAAACTCCACACAGACAGTCACTCGAGGCGGGGAATCGAACCCAGATCCCTGGCGCTGTGAGTCAGCAGTGCTAACCACTGTGCCACCGTGTCGCCCGGTGATGAGACAGAACGTTTGCCAAAGTGCACAGAAATAGGCAGCATTATCAGCATTTTAGCTGGAAGCTTCAAATGACAAAGGGATCTTAATAGTAGAGTCACAGAATCCCTGCAGTGCAGAAGGAGACCATTCAGCCCATCGAGTCTGCACTGACTCTCTGACACAGTATCTTACCAAGGCCCTTGACCCAGCCCTATCCCCGTAACCCCACACATTTACCTTAATCCACCGAACCAACACAGCTTTGGACAGGAATCGGCAATTTACTGTGTCCCATCCACAAATTTGGAAAATACTGGGATGGATTGAGAAATGGTTTCCGGGCAGAAAACAGAGCTCAGATAGAAATGGGCCCTTTGGCCCAACTTTTCCCTGCCACCCAGTTTTTACCATTAAGCTCGTATCAAATGCCTTGCGTTTGGCCCAAATCCCTCCATACCAATCTTACCAGAATAACTGTCTAAATGCTTTTTAAAATATAAAATTGTATCCGCTTCTACTCCGACCTCTGGCAGCTTGTTCCAATCCCTCACCACCCTCTGTGTGAAAAGAATTGCCCTCTGGACCCTCTCCCCTCTCACCTTAAACCTATGTCTTCTAGTTTTAGACTCCCCTCCCTTTTGGAAAAGATGTTGACGAGCTTATCAAAGAACAAAGAGAATTACAGCACAGGAACAGGCCCTTCGGCCCTCCAAGCCTGCACCAACCATGCTGCCCGACTGAACTAAAACCCCCTACCCTTCCGGGGACCATATCCCTCTATTCCCATCCTATTCATGTATTTGTCCAGACGTTCCGTAAAACTCACTATCGTATCTGCTTCCACTACCTCCCCCGGCAGCGAGTTCCAGGCACCCACCACCCTCTGTGTAAAAAAACGTGCCTTGTACATCTCCTTTAAACCTTGCCCCTCACACCTTAAACCTATGCCCCCTAGATTTTGAATCTTCCACCCTGGTAAAAAGCTTCTGACTATCCACTCTGTCCATGCCCCTCATAATCTTGTAGAATTCTATCAGGTCGCCCCTCAACCTCCGTCGTTCCAGTGAGAACAAACCAAGTTTCTCCAATCTCTCCTCAGAGCTAATGCCCTCCATCCTAGGAAACATCCTGGTAAATCTTTTCTGAACCCTCTCCAAAGCCTCCACATCTTTCTGGTAGTGTGTCGATCAGAATTGAACACTATATTCCAAGTGCGGCCTAACTAAGGTTCGATAAAGCTGCTGTATCCATGCCCTCATTATTTTAGAGACCTCTATAAGAACACCACTAAGCCAACTCAAGGGAAAAAAGTCCCAGAGTATCCAGCCTCTCATGATAACTCAAACCATCAGGACCCCATAGCATCCCAGTCATTCTTTTCTGCACACTTTCGAACTTAATAATCTCCTTTCTATAAGGGTGACCAGAACAATACACAGCATTCCAAGTGTGGTCTTACCAATGTCTTGTACAACTCCAACAAGACGTCCCAACTCCTGTGTTCAATGTTTTGACCAATGAAACCAAGCATGTGGAATGCCTTCTTCACCACTCTATCCACCTGTGACTCCACTTTCAAGGAGCTATCAATCTGTACCCCGAGATCCCTTTGTTCTGTAACTCTCACCAACACCCTACCATTAACTGAGTAAGTCCTGTGTTTGTTCAATCTACCAAAATGCATCACCTTGCATTTATCTAAATTAAACTCCATCTGCCATTCAACAGCCCACTGGCCCAATTGATCAAGATCCCATTGCAACCCTAGATAACCTTCTTCACTGTCCACTATGCCACAAATCTTGGTGTCAACTGCAAACTTACAAACCATGCCTCCTAAATTCTCATCCAAATCATTAATATAAATGACCAATAACAGTGGACCCAGCACCGATCCCTGAGGCACCCCGCTGGTCACAGGCCTCCAGTTTGACCAAAAAAACAACCCTCGACAACCACCCTCTGTCTTCTGTCATCAAGCCTATTTTATATCCATTTGGCTACCTCACCCTGGATCCCGTGATATTTAACCAAATCCTGTCTGCTTTTGTTTTTAAATTTGTACATTTTTAAACACAGAAACAGTTCTGTATCGAACTCTGTGCTGTACCTGTACCTTTCCTGGGTGTGTTTGATGGGAACAGTGTCGAGGGAGCTTTACTTTGCATCTAATCCCGTGTTTCAGTCACTGATAGACTGTAGAGGAAGATCAGGTCACACACACGCTCTCCTTACACACTCTCAGACACACACACACACACACACACACACACATGCTCTCTCTGTCTCTCACACACACATACACTATCTCTTACGCACTCTCTCACTCACACACATGCTCTTCCTCTCTGTCACACACACATTCTCTCTGTCACACACATTCTCTCACACACACTTTCACGCTCACACACTCTCACCGATGCATTCTCTCTCACTGACACACTCTCACACACATGCACTATCTCTTACGCACTCTCTCACTCACACACATGCTCTTTCTCTCTCTCTCACACACTCTTTCTCTCTCTCTCACACACTTTCTCTCTCACACACATTCTCTCACACACACTTTCTCTCTCACACACACTTTCTCTCTCACACACACTCTCACCCATGCATTCTCTCCAACTGACACACTCTCCCACACATGCACTCAGTTTCTCTCACACACACATACACTCACTCTCTCACACACATACACACACTCTCTCACACACATACACTCTCTCTCTCACACATACACTCTCTGTCACACACACACTCTCTGTCACACACACACTTTGTCTCACACACACTCTCTCTCGCACATATACACTCTCTCTCAAACATATACTCTCTCTCACGCACACACTCTCTCACACACACACTCTCTCTCACACACACTCTCTCTCTCACACACACACTCTCTCTCACGCACACACTCTCTCTCTCACACACACACACTCTCTCACACACACTCTCTCGCACACCCTCTCTCTCTCACACACTCTCTCTCACACACACTCTCTCTCTCACACACACTCTTGCTCACCCGCACACTCTTTCTCACACACACTCTCTCTCACGCACAAACTCTCTCTCTCGCACACACTCACTCTCTCACACACATTCTCTCTCACACACACACTTTCTCACACACTCTCTCACACACACACACTTCCTCACACACTCTCTCTCTCTCGCACACACTCTCTCTCACACACACACACTTTCTCACACACTCTCTCGCACACTCTCTCTCTCACACACTCTCTCTCTCACACACATTCTCTCTCTCACACACATTCTCTCTCTCACACACACACTTTCTCACAGACTCTCTCTCTCGCATACACTCTCTCTCACACACACACACTCTCTCACACACACACACACACACACACAAGATGGGCAAAATGTAGAGAAACATTTGAGCTGTATCTAACCCCGTGCTGTACCTGTCCTGGGACTGCTGATGGGGACAGTGTACAGTGAGCTTTACTCTGTATCCAACCCCGTGCTGTATCTGTCCTGGGTGTGTTGGATGGGGACAGTGTCGAGGGAGCTTTACTCTGTATCGAACTCTGTGCTGTGTCTGTCCTGGGAGTGTTTGATGGGAACAGTGTCGAGAGAGCTTTACTCTGTATCGAACTCTGTGCTGTACCTGTACCTTTCAAAGAACAAAAGAACAAAGAACAATACAGCACAGGAACAGGCCCTTCGGCCCTCCAAGCCCGCGCCGCTCCCCGGTCCAGGATTGAATCCTGAATCCAGGATCCCCGCCCAATTTTCCAGCCTATCTACATACCAATATCCTATGCACCGAGCTGTCCCTCACAGCTACGATGCTTTGTTCATCACAACCTATTAACTCACCCCCACCCCCCCATTCCAGACCATGTGATCTCCAGGGAGAGGCGAAAACCCAGAGTGAAAACCCCAGGGCCAATATGGGGAAAAAAAAAATCTGGGAAATTCCTCTCCGACCCCCTGAGGCGATCGAAACGAGTCCAGGAGATCACAATGGCCCTGATCGGAAAATGCTTCCCAACCCTAGTCATTTCCACTTCCATGAACACCATATGAATTCCCTGCCCCCGAGACAGGTTCCCAACTATCCGCAGTCTCGCTCTGTACTGGCACCAGCAAGATGATCATAGAATGAAGCCTTGAAACGAGAAACAAGGAACAATTAGCCCGCGCCGCTCCCTGGTCCAAAGACCACTCTTTTGTATCCCTCCATTCCCACTCCGGTCATATAGCTGTCTAGATAAGTCTTAAACGTTCCCAGTGTGTCCGCCTCCACCACCTTGCCCGGCAACACATTCCAGGCCCCCACGACCCTCTGTGTGAAATATGTCCTTCTGATATCCGTGTTAAACCTCCCCCCCTTCAAAGAACAAAGAACAGTACAGCACAGGAAACAGGCCTTCGGCCCTCCAAGCCTGTGCCGCTCCTTGGTCCAACTAGACCAATCGTTTGTATCCCTCCATTCCCAGGCTGCTCATGTGACTATCCAGGTAAGTCTTAAACGATGTCAGCGTGCCTGCCTCCACCACCCTACTTGGCAGTGCATTCCAGGCCCCCACCACCCTCTGTGTAAAAAACGTCCCTCTGATGTCTGAGTTATACTTCGCCCCTCTCAGCTTGAGCCCGTGACCCCTCGTGATCGTCACCTCCGACCTGGGAAAAAGCTTCCCACTGTTCACCCTATCTATACCCTTCATAATCTTGTATACCTCTATTAGATCTCCCCTCATTCTCCGTCTTTCCAAGGAGAACAACCCCAGTCTACCCAATCTCTCCTCATAGCTAAGACCCTCCATACCAGGCAACATCCTGGTAAACCTTCTCTGCACTCTCTCCAATGCCTCCACGTCCTTCTGGTAGTGCGGCGACCAGAACTGGACGCAGTACTCCAAATGCGGCCTAACCAGCGTTCTATACAGCTGCATCATCAGACTCCAGCTTTTATACTCTATACCCCGTCCTATAAAGGCAAGCATACCATATGCCTTCTTCACCACCTTCTCCACCTGTGTTGCCACCTTCAAGGATTTGTGGACTGGCACACCTAGGTCCCTCTGTGTTTCTATACTCCTGATGACTCTGCCATTTATTGCATAACTCCTCCCTACATTATTTCTTCCAAAATGCATCACTTCGCATTTATCCGGATTAAATTCCATCTGCCACCTCTCCGCCCAATTTTCCAGCCTATCTATATCCTGCTGTATTGCCCGACAATGCTCTTCGCTATCCGCAATTTCAGCCATCTTTGTGTCATCCGCAAACTTGCTGATTACACCAGTTACACCTTCTTCCAAATCATTTATATATATCACAAATAGCAGAGGTCCCAGTACAGAGCCCTGCGGAACACCACTGGTCACAGACCTCCAGCCGGAAAAAGACCCTTCGACCACTACCCTCTGTCTCCTATGGCCAAGCCAGTTCTCCACCCATCGAGCCACTTCTCCTTGTATCCCATGAGCCTTAACCTTCTTAACCAACCTGCCATGTGGGACTTTGTCAAATGCCTTACTGAAATCCATATAGACGACATCCACGGCCCTTCCTTCATCAACCGTTTTTGTCACTTCCTCAAAAAACTCCACCAAATTTGTAAGGCACGACCTCCCTCTTACAAAACCATGCTGTCTGTCACTAATGAGATTGTTCCGTTCTAAATGCACATACATCCTGTCTCTAAGAATCCTCTCCAACAACTTCCCTACCACGGACGTCAAGCTCACCGGCCTATAATTTCCTAGGTTATCCCTGCTACCCTTCTTAAACAACGGGACCACATTCGCTATCCTCCAATCCTCAGGGACCTCACCCGTGTCCAAAGAAGCGACAAAGATTTCCGTCAGAGGCCCAGCAATTTCCTCTCTCGTCTCCCTGAGCAGTCGAGGATAGATGCCATCAGGCCCTGGGGCTTTGTCAGTTTTAATGTTCCCTAAAAAACCTAACACTTCCTCTCTCGTAATGGAGATTTTCTCTAACGGGTCAACACCTCCCTCCGAGACACTCCCGGTTAACACGCCCCTCTCCTTCGTGAATACCGATGCAAAGTATTCATTTAGGATCTCCCCTATTCCCTTGGGTTCTAAGCATAATTCCCCTCCTTTGTCCCTGAGAGGTCCGATTTTCTCCCTGACAACTCTTTTGTTCCTAACGTATGAATAGAATGCCTTAGGATTCTCCTTAATCCTGCCTGCCAAGAACATCTCGTGCCCTCTTTTTGCCCTTCTAACTCCCCGTTTGAGATCTTTCCTACTCTCTCTGTATTCCTCCAGAGCTCCATCTGTTTTCAGTTGCCTGGACTTAACGTACGCCTCCCTTTTCATTTTAATCAGATCCTCAATTTCCCTGGTTATCCACGGCTCTCGAATCCTACCTTTCCTATCTTTCCTTTTTACAGGCACATGCCTATCCTGCAGCCTTATCAATAGTTCCTTAAAAGACTCCCACATGCCAGACGCGGACTTACCCTCGAACATCCTCTCCCAATCAACATCCACCAATTCCTGCCTAATCCGGCTTTCGTCAGCCTTCCCCCAATTTAGCACCCTGCCCATAGGACAGCACTCATCCTTGTCCATTACTATCCTAAAGTTAACAGAGTTGTGGTCACTATTTGCCACATGTTCCCCTACCGAAACTTTGACGACCTGACCGGGCTCATTTCCCAGAACTAGGTCCAGTATAGCCCCCTCTCTAGTCGGGCTATCGACATACTGTTCCAAAGAACCTTCCAGTACGCATTTTACAAATTCCTCCCCGTCCGGTCCCCCAGCTCTAAGCACTTTCCAGTCTGTGCCAGGGAAATTAAAGTCCCCCACGACAACAACCCTATGTTTTCTGCACCTATCCAGAATCTCCTGACATATCATTTCCTCCACTTCCCGTGGGCTGTTGGGTGGTCTGTAGTACACCCCCAGCATAGTGACTGCACCCTTCCTGTTTCTGAGTTCCACCCACAGCGACTCAGTACATGACCCCTCTAAGTTGTCTACCCTCTGCACCGCGGTAATATGCTCCTTAACTAATATCGCTACTTTCCTGGGAGTGTTTGATGGGAACAGTGTCGATGGAGCTTTACTTTGCATCTAATCCCGTGATTCAGTTACTGATAGACTGCAGAGGAAGATCAGGTCACACACACGCCCTCCTTACACACTCTCAGACACACACACACACACAACACATGCTCTCTCTGTCTCTCACACACACATACACTATCTCTTATGCACTCTCTCACTCACACACATGCTCTTTCTCTCTGTCACACACACTTTCCCTCTCACACACATTCTCTCTCACACACATTCTTTCACACACACTTTCACGCTCACACACTCTCACCCATGCATTCTCTCTCACTGACACACTCTCACACACATGCACTCAGTCTCTCTCACACACACACAGATACACTCACTCTCTCACACACATACACTCACTCTCTCACACACACAGATACACACTCTCTCACACACAGACACTCACTCTCTCACACACATACACTCTCTCTCAAACATATACTCTCTCTCTCTCACACACTCTCTCTCTCTCTCTCACACACACTCTCTCTCTCTCTCTCACACACACACTCTCTCTCACACACACTCTCTCTCACACACACACACACTCTTTCTCACACACACACTCTTTCTCACACACACACTCTCACACGCACGCACACTCTCTCGCACACACTCTCTCTCACACACACTCTCTCTCACACACACACACTTTCTCACACACTCTCTCTCTCTCGCACACACACACTCTCTCTCACACACACACACTCTCTCTCTCACACACACATTCTCTCTCTCACACACACTCTCTCTCTCTCGCACACACACTCTCTCTCACACACACACACACACTCTCTCTCACACACACACACACACACAATGATGGGCAAAATGTAGAGAAAGATTTGAGCTGTCTCTAACCCCGTGCTGTACCTGTCCTGGGTCTCTTTGATGTGCACAATGTGGAGGCAGCTTTTCCATTAATCTAGCACCATGCTGTATCTGTCATTGGATTAAGAACAAACAAAGAACAATACAGCACAGGAACAGGCCCTTCGGCCCTCCAAGCCCGCGCCGCTCCCCGGTCCAGGATTGAATCCTGAATCCAGGATCCCCGCCCAATTTTCCAGCCTATCTACATACCAATATCCTATCCACCGAGCTGTCCCTCACAGCTATGATGCTTTGTTCATTACACCCATTAACTTACCCCCATCCCCCCATTCCAGACCATGTGATCTCCAGGGAGAGGCGAAAACCCAGAGTGAAAAACCCCAGGGCCAATATGGGGAAAAAAAAAAAAAATCTGGGAAATTCCTCTCCGACCCCCTGAGGCGATCGAAACGAGTCCAGGAGATCACAATGGCCCCGATCGGAAAATGCTTCCCAACCCTAGTCATTTCCACTTCCACGAACACCATATGAATTCCCTGCCCCCGAGACAGGTTCCCAACTATCCGCAGTCTCACTCTGTACTGGCACCAGCAAGATGATCGTAGAATGAAGCCTTGAAACGAGAAACCAGGAACAATTAGCCCGCGCCGCTCCCTGGTCCAAACTAGACCACTCTTTTGTATCCCTCCATTCCCACTCCGTTCATATAGCTGTCTAGATAAGTCTTAAACGTTCCCAGTGTGTCCGCCTCCACCACCTTGCCCGGCAACACATTCCAGGCCCCCACGACCCTCTGTGTGAAATATGTCCTTCTGATATCTGTGTTAAACCTCCCCCCCTTCACCTTGAACCTATGACCCCTCGTGAACGTCACCACCGACCCGGGGAAAAGCTTCCCACCGTTCACCCTATCTATGCCTTTCATAATTTTATACACCTCTATTAAGTCTCCCCTCATCCTCCGTCTTTCCAAGGAGAACAACCCCAGTTTCCCCAATCTCTCCTCATAACCAAGCCCCTCCATACCAGGCAACATCCTGGTAAACCTCCTCTGTACTCTCTCCAAAGCCTCCACGTCCTTCTGGTAGTGTGGCGACCAGAACTGGACGCAGTATTCCAAATGCGGCCGAACCAACGTTCTATACATCTGCAACATCAGACCCCAACTTTTATACTCTATGCCCCGTCCTATAAAGGCAAGCATGCCATATGCCTTCTTCACCACCTTCTCCACCTGTGACGTCACCTTCAAAGATCTGTGGACTTGCACACCCAGGTCCCTCTGCGTCTCTACACCCTTTATGGTTCTTCCATTTATCGTGTAGCTCCTCCCTACATTATTCCCACCAAAATGCATCACTTCGCATTTATCAGGATTGAACTCCATCTGCCATTTCCTTGCCCAAATTTCCAGCCTATTTATTTGATGAGGACAGTGTATAGGGAGCTTCACTCTGTATCTCACCCCGTGCTGTACCTGTCCTGGGAGTGTTTGATGGGGACAGTGTCGAGGGAGCTTCACTCTGTATCTAAACCCGTGCTGTACATGTCCTGGGAGTGTTTGATGGGGATAGTGTAGAGGGAGCTTTATCTGTATCTAACCCTGTGCTGTATATGTCCTGGGAGTGTTTGATGTGCACAATGTGGAGGCAGCTTTTCCTTTAATCTCGCACCATGCTGTATCTGTCATTGGATTATTTGATAGTGACAGTGTCTAGGGAGCTTCACTCTGTATCTAAACCCTTGCTGTACCTGTCCTGGGTGTGTTTGATGGGGACAGTGTAGAGGGAGCTTCACTCTGTACCTAATCCCGTGCTGTCTCTCTCCTGGAAGTGTTTTATGGGGACAGTGTAGAGCGAGCTTTGCTCTGTATCTTACCCTGTGCTGTCCCTGTCCTGCGAGTGTTTGATGGGGGACAGTATAGAGGGACCTTTACTCTGTATTGAACCCCGTGCTGTATTTGTCCTGGGAGTGTTTAATGGGGACAGTGTCGAGGGAGCTATACTCTGTATCTAACCCTGTGCTGTACCTGTCCTGGGAGTGTTTGATGGGGACAGGACTTGGGGGACATTGGATTTTAGACAATGTTTAGGGTTTTAGACTTTTCGGAGTGAAATTCAGGAACACTTTGCCACACCAGGTGTGATATTAGTTTGGAACTACCTTCTATAATTCACAGTTGATGCTCAGTCGCTTATTAATGTTCAAACCTGAAGTTGATAGATGGTATTTTACACACAGGAGAAGCAATTTAAAATCAATGGGTCTATGTTAAAATACTTGCAGGAACAGAGAGACCTGGGGTTTCAGTTCATTTTTACATCTTAAAGATTCAACCTGGGGCTCAGAATCTGTCAGTTGAATCTACTTTTCCTGTCCCGAAAACGTGTCAACAATTGTGTTGGGGAATGTGACAAAAGGTGACATTCCTGCATCCTGCACAGTGGGGTTGGGAGGTTGTTTGAAAGGAGATTCAGAAAGTGTCAATTAGATTGTGTCTCTTTGCAGAAGTTGAGTATTTCACAGGAGATGCCTTGAGATAAAGGAAAGTTTTACCAATGTCTGCGTAACTTTCAAAGTCTCCAGACGCATGAAGGGGGCAGGGATTTTGTAATATTCAGAGCAGGAGATGGGGGACAATCACAGAATTGAAGATGTGAGGCCATCTCTTGTTTCTGAATGTCAATCTGTAGCTTTTAAACTTTAGTCCGAGGCTAATCATTCCAAGTTTGCAATCCCACACTTTGCTGTTGTTAATTTTGAGTTGTAGATTTTCTGAAATTGATTCTGTAATAAAAATCCCTGCAGGATGCAATGATTCCCATTCTGTCTGCTGCTGCAAAGCCCCAGTTTGTGTCTCAGTTTCACTCTTTATCAACCATTTAAGATCCAAGAGCCAGAGAATTCCTACACTGCAGAATGAGGCCATTCAGCCCAACAAGCCTGCCCCGACAATAATCCCACCCAGGCCCGAATCCCCCTGACACTAAGGGGCAATTTAGCAAACGTGCAAACTCCACACAGACAGTCACTCGAGGCGGGGAATCGAACCCAGATCCCTGGCGCTGTGAGTCAGCAGTGCTAACCACTGTGCCACCGTGTCGCCCGGTGATGAGACAGAACGTTTGCCAAAGTGCACAGAAATAGGCAGCATTATCAGCATTTTAGCTGGAAGCTTCAAATGACAAAGGGATCTTAATAGTAGAGTCACAGAATCCCTGCAGTGCAGAAGGAGACCATTCAGCCCATCGAGTCTGCACTGACTCTCTGACACAGTATCTTACCAAGGCCCTTGACCCAGCCCTATCCCCGTAACCCCACACATTTACCTTAATCCACCGAACCAACACAGCTTTGGACAGGAATCGGCAATTTACTGTGTCCCATCCACAAATTTGGAAAATACTGGGATGGATTGAGAAATGGTTTCCGGGCAGAAAACAGAGCTCAGATAGAAATGGGCCCTTTGGCCCAACTTTTCCCTGCCACCCAGTTTTTACCATTAAGCTCGTATCAAATGCCTTGCGTTTGGCCCAAATCCCTCCATACCAATCTTACCAGAATAACTGTCTAAATGCTTTTTAAAATATAAAATTGTATCCGCTTCTACTCCGACCTCTGGCAGCTTGTTCCAATCCCTCACCACCCTCTGTGTGAAAAGAATTGCCCTCTGGACCCTCTCCCCTCTCACCTTAAACCTATGTCTTCTAGTTTTAGACTCCCCTCCCTTTTGGAAAAGATGTTGACGAGCTTATCAAAGAACAAAGAGAATTACAGCACAGGAACAGGCCCTTCGGCCCTCCAAGCCTGCACCAACCATGCTGCCCGACTGAACTAAAACCCCCTACCCTTCCGGGGACCATATCCCTCTATTCCCATCCTATTCATGTATTTGTCCAGACGTTCCGTAAAACTCACTATCGTATCTGCTTCCACTACCTCCCCCGGCAGCGAGTTCCAGGCACCCACCACCCTCTGTGTAAAAAAACGTGCCTTGTACATCTCCTTTAAACCTTGCCCCTCACACCTTAAACCTATGCCCCCTAGATTTTGAATCTTCCACCCTGGTAAAAAGCTTCTGACTATCCACTCTGTCCATGCCCCTCATAATCTTGTAGAATTCTATCAGGTCGCCCCTCAACCTCCGTCGTTCCAGTGAGAACAAACCAAGTTTCTCCAATCTCTCCTCAGAGCTAATGCCCTCCATCCTAGGAAACATCCTGGTAAATCTTTTCTGAACCCTCTCCAAAGCCTCCACATCTTTCTGGTAGTGTGTCGATCAGAATTGAACACTATATTCCAAGTGCGGCCTAACTAAGGTTCGATAAAGCTGCTGTATCCATGCCCTCATTATTTTAGAGACCTCTATAAGAACACCACTAAGCCAACTCAAGGGAAAAAAGTCCCAGAGTATCCAGCCTCTCATGATAACTCAAACCATCAGGACCCCATAGCATCCCAGTCATTCTTTTCTGCACACTTTCGAACTTAATAATCTCCTTTCTATAAGGGTGACCAGAACAATACACAGCATTCCAAGTGTGGTCTTACCAATGTCTTGTACAACTCCAACAAGACGTCCCAACTCCTGTGTTCAATGTTTTGACCAATGAAACCAAGCATGTGGAATGCCTTCTTCACCACTCTATCCACCTGTGACTCCACTTTCAAGGAGCTATCAATCTGTACCCCGAGATCCCTTTGTTCTGTAACTCTCACCAACACCCTACCATTAACTGAGTAAGTCCTGTGTTTGTTCAATCTACCAAAATGCATCACCTTGCATTTATCTAAATTAAACTCCATCTGCCATTCAACAGCCCACTGGCCCAATTGATCAAGATCCCATTGCAACCCTAGATAACCTTCTTCACTGTCCACTATGCCACAAATCTTGGTGTCAACTGCAAACTTACAAACCATGCCTCCTAAATTCTCATCCAAATCATTAATATAAATGACCAATAACAGTGGACCCAGCACCGATCCCTGAGGCACCCCGCTGGTCACAGGCCTCCAGTTTGACCAAAAAAACAACCCTCGACAACCACCCTCTGTCTTCTGTCATCAAGCCTATTTTATATCCATTTGGCTACCTCACCCTGGATCCCGTGATATTTAACCAAATCCTGTCTGCTTTTGTTTTTAAATTTGTACATTTTTAAACACAGAAACAGTTCTGTATCGAACTCTGTGCTGTACCTGTACCTTTCCTGGGTGTGTTTGATGGGAACAGTGTCGAGGGAGCTTTACTTTGCATCTAATCCCGTGTTTCAGTCACTGATAGACTGTAGAGGAAGATCAGGTCACACACACGCTCTCCTTACACACTCTCAGACACACACACACACACACACACACACACATGCTCTCTCTGTCTCTCACACACACATACACTATCTCTTACGCACTCTCTCACTCACACACATGCTCTTCCTCTCTGTCACACACACATTCTCTCTGTCACACACATTCTCTCACA
Source organism: Mustelus asterias (assembly GCF_964213995.1). Classification (NCBI taxonomy): domain Eukaryota; kingdom Metazoa; phylum Chordata; class Chondrichthyes; order Carcharhiniformes; family Triakidae; genus Mustelus; species Mustelus asterias. The sequence goes on from NW_027590210.1 coordinate 558,793, forward strand.
CACACTTTCACGCTCACACACTCTCACCGATGCATTCTCTCTCACTGACACACTCTCACACACATGCACTCAGTCTCGCACACACACATTCACTCAATCTCTCACTCACATACACTCTGTCTCTCACACATACACTCTCTCTCACACATACACTCTCAAACATATACACTCGCTCACACACACACTCTCTCTCGCACACACACTCTCTCTCACACACACACTCTCTCTCACACACACACTCTCTCTCACACACACACTCTCATTCTCACACACACACTCTCTCGCACACACTCTTTCTCTCGCACACTCTCTCTCTCTCACACACACGCTCTCTCTCACGCACACGCTCTCTCCCTCTCGCACACACTCTCCCTCTCGCGCACACTCTCTCTCTCGCACACACTCTCTCTCTCACACACACTCTCTCACACACACACACACAAACACTCTCTCTCACACACACTCTCTCTCACACACACACTCTCTCTCTCACACACACTCTCTCTCTCTCACACACACGGTCTCTCTCTCTCACACACACACTCTATGTCTCTCACACACACTCTCTCTCACACACGTGCACACACTCTCTCACACACACACTGTCTCTCTCTCTCACGCACACACACTCTCTCTCACACACACGCACACACACTCTCTCTCACACACAGTCTCTCACACACACGGTCTCTCTCTCACACACACTCTATGTCTCTCTCTCACACACACACTCCCTCTCTCGCACTCACTCTCTCACACACACTCTGTCTCTCACACACACTCTGTCTCTCGCACACACACTCTCTCTCACACATACACACACTCTCTCTCTCACACACACATTCTCTCACACACACACACACTCTCTCTCTCTCACACACACACTCTCTCACACACACACTCTCTCTCACACACACTCTCTCTCTCACACACACATTCTCTCATATACACACACACACACTCTCTCTCACACACACACATTCTCTCACACACACACACACACACACAATGATGGGCAAAATGTAGAGGAAGATTTGAGCTGTATCTAACCCCGTGCTGTACCTGTCCTGGGTGTGTTTGATGTGCACAATGTGGAGGCAGCTTTTCCTTTAATCGAGCACCATGCTGTATCTGTCATTGAATTATTTGATGGGGACAATGTATAGGGAGCTTCACTCTGTATCTCACCCCATGCTGTACCTGTCCTGGGAGTGTTTGATGGGGACAGTGTCGAGGGAGCTTCACTCTGTATCTAAACCCGTGCTGTACATGTCCTGGGAGTGTTTGATGGGGATAGTGTAGAGGGAGCTTTACTCTGTATCTAACCCCGTGCTGTACCTGTCCTGGGAGTGTTTGATGGGGACAGTGTAGAGGGAGCTTTACTCTGTATCGAACCCCGTGCTGTCCCTGTCCTGGAAGTGTTTGATGGGAACAGTGTAGAGAGAGCTTTACTCTGTATCGAACTCTGTGCTGTGTCTGTCCTGGGAGTGTTTGATGGGAACAGTGTAGAGAGAGCTTTACTCTGTATCGAACTCTGTGCTGTACCTGTACCTTTCCTGGGAGTGTTTGATGGGAACAGTGTCGAGGGAGCTTTACTTTGCATCTAATCCCGTGATTCAGTTACTGATAGACTGTAGAGGAAGATCAGGTCACACACACACTCTCCTTACACACTCTCAGACACACACACACACATACACACATGCTCTCTCTGTCTCTCACACACACATACACTATCTCTTAAGCACTCTCTCACTCACACACATGCTCTTTCTCTCTGTCACACACGCTTTCTCTCTCACACACAGTTTCTCTCTCACACATTCTCTCACACACACTTTCACGCTCACACACTCTCACCCATGCATTCTCTCTCACTGACACACTCTCACACACATGCACTCAGTCTCTCACACACACACACACAGATACACTCACTCTCTCACACACATACACTCTCTCTGTCAAACACACGCTCTCTCTCACACACACACTTTCTCTCTCACACACACACTTTCTCTCTCACACATACACTCTCTCTCACGCACACACTCTCTCACGCGCACACTCTCTCTCACGCGCACACTCTCTCTCACGCGCACACTCTCTCTCTCACACACACACCCTCTCTCACGCACACGCTCTCTCGCACACACTCTCTCTCTCTCTCGCACACTCTCAGTCACACACACACACACACACACACATGCTCTCTCTGTCTCACACACACATACACTATCTCTTACGCACTCTCTCTGTCACACACATGCTCTTTCTCTCTGTCACACACACTTTCTCTCTCACACATATTCTCTCACACACACTTTCACGCTCACACACTCTCACCCATGCATTCTCTCTCATTGTCACACTCTCACACACATGCACTCAGTCTCTCTCACACACATACACTCACTCTCTCACACACATACACTCTCTCACACACATACACTCTCTCACACACATACACTCTCTCTCTCACACATACACTCTCTCTCTCACAAATAGACTCTCTCTCAAGCATATCCTCTCTCCCACACACACACACTCTCTCTCACGCACACACTCTCTCTCACGCACACACTCTCTCTCTCGCACACACTCTCTCTCTCACACACTCTCTCTCTCTCTCACACACACACACTCTCTCTCACACATACACTCTCTCAAACATACACTCTCTCTCACGCACACACACTCTCTCTCACGCACGCACTCTCCCTCTCGCACACACTCTCTCTCTCGCACACACTATCTCACTCACACACACTCTCTCTCACACAATCACACACACACACTCTCTCTCACGCACACGCTCTCTCTCACGCACACGCTCTCTCTCACGCACACGCTCTCTCTCACGCACACGCTCTCTCTCACGCACACGCTCTCTCTCACGCACACGCTCTCTCTCACGCACACGCTCTCTCTCACGCACACGCTCTCTCTCACGCACACGCTCTCTCTCACGCACACGCTCTCTCTCTCTCACACACACTCTCTCGCACACACTCTCTCTCTCGCACACACTCTCTCTCTCGCACACACTCTCTCTCTCGCACACACTCTCTCTCTCGCACACACTCTCTCTCTCGCACACACTCTCTCTCTCGCACACACTCTCTCTCTCGCACACACTCTCTCTCTCGCACACACATTCTCTCTCGCACACACTATCTCTCTCACACACTCTCTCTCACACTCACACACTTTCTCACACACTCTCTCGCACACAATCTCTCCCACACACACACATTCTCTCACACACACACACACACTCTCTCTCTCACACACACATTCTCTCCCACACACACACACTCTCTCTCTCACACACACACACTCTCTCTCACACACACACATTCTCTCACACACACACACACTCTCTCTCTCACACACACACACACACACACACACACACACACACACAATGATGGGGCAAAATGTAGAGGAAGATTTGAGCTGTATCTAACCCCGTGCTGTACCTGTCCTGGGTGTGTTTGATGTGCACAATGTGGAGGCAGCTTTTCCTTTAATCTAGCACCATGCTGTATCTGTCATTGGTTTATTTGATAGTGACAGTGTATAGGGAGCTTCACTCTGTATCTAACCCCGTGCTGTACCTGTCCTGGGAGTGTTTGATGGGGACAGTGTCGAGGGAGCTTTACTCTGTATCTCACCCCGTGCTGTACCTGTCCTGGGAGTGTTTGATGGGGACAGTGTCGAGGGAGCTTCACTCTGTATCTAAACCCGTGCTGTACCTGTCCTGGGAGTGTTTGATGGGGACAGTATAGAGGGAGCTTTACTCTGTATCTAACCCCGTGCTGTACCTGTCCTGGGAGTGTTTGATGGGGACAGTGTAGAGGGAGCTTCACTCTGTATCTAAACACGTGCTGTACCTGTCCTGGGAGTGTTTGATGGGGATAGTGTCGAGGGAGCTTTACTCTGTATCTAACCCCGTGCTGTATATGTCCTGGGAGTGTTTGATGAGGACTGTGTAGACGGAGATTTACTCTGTATCTCACCCCGTGCTGTATCTGTTCCGGGAGTGTTTGATTGGGACAGTGTTGAGGGAGCTTTACTCTATATCTAACCACTTGCTGTCCCTGTCCTGCGAGTGTTTGATGGAGACAGTGTCGAGGGACCTTTACTCTGCATTGAACCCCGTGCTGTATTTGTCCTGGGTGTGTTTAATGGGGACAGTGTCGAGGGAGCTATACTCTGTACCTAACCCTGTGCTGTACCTGTCCTGGGAGTGTTTGATGGGGACGGGACTTGGGGGACATTGGATTTTAGACAATGTTTAGGGTTTTAGACTTTTCGGAGTGAAATTCAGGAACACTTTGCCACACCTGGTGTGATATTAGTTTGGAACGACCTTCTATAATTCACAGTTGATGCTCAGTCACTTATTAATGTTCAAACCTGAAGTTGTGCTATACTCTGTACCTAACCCTGTGCTGTACCTGTCCTGGGAGTGTTTGATGGGGACGGGACTTGGGGGACATTGGATTTTAGACAATGTTTAGGGTTTTAGACTTTTCGGAGTGAAATTCAGGAACACTTTGCCACACCAGGTGTGATATTAGTTTGGAACGACCTTCTATAATTCACAGTTGATGCTCAGTCGCTTATTAATGTTCAAACCTGAAGTTGATAGATGGTATTTTACACACAGGAGAAGCAATTTAAAATCAATGGGTCTATGTTAAAATACTTGCAGGAACAGAGAGACCTGGGGTTTCAGTTCATTTTTACATCTTAAAGATTCAACCTGGGGCTCAGAATCTGTCAGTTGAATCTACTTTTCCTGTCCCGAAAACGTGTCAACAATTGTGTTGGGGAATGTGACAAAAGGTGACATTCCTGCATCCTGCACAGTCGGGTTGGGAGGTTGTTTGAAAGGAGATTCAGAAAGTGTCAATGAGATTGTGTCTCTTTGCAGAAGTTGAGTATTTCACAGGAGACGCCTTGAGATAAAGGAAAGTTTTACCAATGTCTGCGTAACTTTCAAAGTCTCCAGACGCATGAAGGGGGCAGAGATTTTGTAATATTCAGAGCAGGAGATGGGGGACAATCACAGAATTGAAGATGTGAGGCCATCTCTTGTTTCTGAATGTCAATCTGTAGCTTTTAAACTTTAGTCCTCGGCTAATCATTCCAAGTTTGCAATCCCACACTTTGCTGTTGTTAATTTTGAGTTGTAAATTTTCTGAAATTGATTCTGTAATAAAAATCCCTGCAGGATGCAATGATTCCCATTCTGTCTGCTGCTGCAAAGCCCCAGTTTGTGTCTCAGTTTCACTCTTTATCAACCACTTAAGATCCAAGAGCCAGAGAATTCCTACACTGCAGAATGAGGCCATTCAGCCCAACAAGCCTGCCCCGACAATAATCCCACCCAGGCCCGAATCCCCCTGACACTAAGAGGCAATTTAGCAAACGTGCAAACTCCACACAGTCACTCGAGGCGGGGAATCGAACCCAGATCCCTGGCGCTGAGAGTCAGCAGTGCTAACCACTGTGCCACCGTGTCGCCCGGTGATGAGACAGAACGTTTGCCAAAGTGCACAGAAATAGGCAGCATTGTCAGCATTTTAGCTGGAAGCTTCAAATGACAAAGGGATCTTAATAGTAGAGTCACAGAATCCTTGCAGTGCAGAAGGAGACCATTCAGCCCATCGAGTCTGTACTGACTCTCTGACACAGTATCTTACCAAGGCCCTTGACCCAGCCCTATCCCCGTAACCCCACACATTTACCTTAATCCACCGAACCTACACAGCTTTGGACAGGAAACGGCAATTTACTGTGTCCAATCCACAAATTTGGAAAATACTGGGATGGATTGAGAAATGGTTTCCGGGCAGAAAACAGAGCTCAGATACAAATGGGCCCTTTGGCCCAACTTTTCCCTGCCACCCAGTTTTTACCATTAAGCTCGTATCAAATGCCTTGCGTTTGGCCCAAATCCCTCCATACCAATCTTACCAGAATAACTGTCTAAATGCTTTTTAAAATATAAAATTGTGTCCGCTTCTACTCCGACCTCTGGCAGCTTGTTCCAATCCCTCACCACCCTATGTGTGAAAAGAATTGCCCTCTGGACCCTCTCCCCTCTCACCTTAAACCTATGTCTTCTAGTTTTAGACTCCCCTCCCTTTTGGAAAAGATGTTGACGAGCTTATCAAAGAACAAAGAGAATTACAGCACAGGAACAGGCCCTTCGGCCCTCCAAGCCTGCACCAACCATGCTGCCCGACTGAACTAAAACCCCCTACCCTTCCGGGGACCATATCCCTCTATTCCCATCCTATTCATGTATTTGTCCAGACGTTCCGTAAAACTCACTATCGTATCTGTTTCCACTACCTCCCCCGGCAGCGAGTTCCAGGCACCCACCACCCTCTGTGTAAAAAAACTTGCCTTGTACATCTCCTTTAAACCTTGCCCCTCACACCTTAAACCTATGCCCCCTAGATTTTGAATCTTCCACCCTGGTAAAAAGCTTCTGACTATCCACTCTGTCCATGCCCCTCATAATCTTGTAGAATTCTATCAGGTCGCCCCCTCAACCTCCGTCGTTCCAGTGAGAACAAACCAAGTTTCTCCAATCTCTCCTCAGAGCTAATGCCCTCCATCCTAGGAAACATCCTGGTAAATCTTTTCTGAACCCTCTCCAAAGCCTCCACATCTTTCTGGTAGTGTGTCGATCAGAATTGAACACTATATTCCAAGTGCGGCCTAACTAAGGTTCGATAAAGCTGCTGTATCCATGCCCTCATTATTTTAGAGACCTCTATAAGAACACCACTAAGCCAACTCAAGGGAAAAAAGTCCCAGAGTATCCAGCCTCTCATTATAACTCAAACCATCAGGACCCCATAGCATCCCAGTAATTCTTTTCTGCACACTTTCTAGCTTAATAATCTCCTTTCTATAAGGGTGACCAGAACAATACACAGCATTCCAAGTGTGGTCTTACCAATGTCTTGTACAACTCCAACAAGACGTCCCAACTCCTGTGTTCAATGTTTTGACCAATGAAACCAAGCATGTGGAATGCCTTCTTCACCACTCTATCCACCTGTGACTCCACTTTCAAGGAGCTATCAATCTGTACCCCGAGATCCCTTTGTTCTGTAACTCTCACCAACACCCTACCATTAACTGAGTAAGTCCTGTGTTTGTTCAATCTACCAAAATGTATCACCTTGCATTTATCTAAATTAAACTCCATCTGCCATTCAACAGCCCACTGGCCCAATTGATCAAGATCCCATTGCAACCCTAGATAACCTTCTTCACTGTCCACTATGCCACAAATCTTGGTGTCAACTGCAAACTTACAAACCATGCCTCCTAAATTCTCATCCAAATCATTAATGTAAATGACAAATAACAGTGGACCCAGCACCGATCCCTGAGGCACCCCGTTGGTCACAGGCCTCCAGTTTGACAAAAAAACAACCCTCTCCAACCACCCTCTGTCTTCTGTCATCAAGCCTATTTTGTATCCATTTGGCTACCTCACCCTGGATCCCGTGAGATTTAACCAAATCCTGTCTGCTTTTGTTTTTAAATTTGTACATTTTTAAACACAGAAACAGTTCTGTATCGAACTCTGTGCTGTACCTGTAACTTTCCTGGGAGTGTTTGATGGGAACAGTGTCGAGGGAGCTTTACTTTGCATCTAATCCCGTGTTTCAGTCACTGATAGACTGTAGAGGAAGATCAGGTCACACACACGCTCTCCTTACACACTCTCAGACACACACACACACACACACATACACACACATGCTCTCTCTGTCTCTCACACACACATACACTATCTCTTACGCACTCTCTCACTCACACACATGCTCTTCCTCTCTGTCACACACACATTCTCTCTGTCACACACATTCTCTCACACACACTTTCACGCTCACACACTCTCACCGATGCATTCTCTCACTGACACACTCTCACACACATGCACTCAGTCTCGCACACACATTCACTCAATCTCTCACTCACATACACTCTCTCTCTCACACATACACTCTCTCTCACACATACACTCTCTCTCACACACACACACTCTCTCTCACACACTCTCTCTCACACACACACTCTCTCTCTCACACACACATTCTCTCACACACACACACACACACACATAAAACGATGGGCAAAATGTAGAGGAAGATTTGAGCTGTATCTAACCCCGTGCTGTACCTGTCCTGGGGCTGTTTGATGTGCACAATGTGGAGGCAGCTTTTCCTTTAATCTCGCACCATGCTGTATCTGTCTTTGGATTATTTGATGGGGACAGTGTATAGGGAGCTTCACTCTGTATCTCACCCCATGCTGTACCTGTCCTGGGAGTGTTTGATGGGGACAGTGTATAGGGAGCTTCACTCTGTACCTAAACCCGTGCTGTTCATGTCCTGGGAGTGTTTGATGGGGATAGTGTAGAGGGAGCTTTATCTGTATCTAACCCTGTGCTGTATATGTCCTGGGAGTGTTTGATGAGGACAGCGAAGTGGGAGCTTTACTCTATATCTAACCACTTGCTGTATCTGTCGTGGGTGTGTTTGATGGGGACAGTGTGGGGGGAGCTTTACTCTATCTAATCCCGTGCTGTACCTGTCCTGGGAGTGTTTGATGGGGGACAGTGTAGAGGGAGATTTACTCTGTATCTCACCCCGTGCTGTATCTGTTCCGGGAGTGTTTGATGGGGACAGCGTGGAGGGAGATTTACCCTGTATTTAACCCCATGTTGTACCTGTCCTGGGACTGTTTGATGGGGACAGTGTCGAGGGAGCTTTACTCTATATCTAACCCCGTGCTGTACCTGTCCTGGGAGTGTTTGATGGGGACAGTGTCGAGGGAGCTTTACTCTAAATCTAACCACTTGCTGTATCTGTCCTGGGAGTGTTTGATGGGGATAGTGCAGAAGGAGCTTTACTTTGTATCGAACCCATGCTGTGAATGTCCTGGGAGTGTTTGATGTGGACATTATCGAGGGAGCTTTACTCTTTATCTAAACCCGTGCTGTACCTGTCCTGGGCGGGTTTGTTGGGGACAGTGTAGAGGGAGCTTTACTCTGTATCTAATCCCGTGCTGTATCTGTCCTTGGTTTGTTTGATGGGGACAGTGTAGAGGGAGCTTTACTCTCCATCTAACCCCGTGCTGTTCCTGTCCTGGGACTGTTTGATGGGAACAGTGCAGAGGATGCTTTACTCTGTATCTAACCCCGTGCTGTACCTGTCCTGGGAGTGTTTGATGGGAACAGTGGAGAGAGAGCTTTACTCTGTATCGAACTCTGTGCTGTACCTGTACCTTTCCTGGGAGTGTTGGATGGGAACAGTGTCGAGGGAGCTTTACTTTGCATCTAATCCCGTGATTCAGTTACTGATAGACTGTCGAGGAAGATCAGGTCACACACATGCTCTCCTGACACACTCTCAGACACACACACACACACACACACACATGCTCTCTCTGTCTCTCACACACACATGCACTATCTCTGACGCACTCTCTCACTCACACACATGCTCTTTCTCTCTCTCACACACACTTTCTCTCTCTCTCACACATTCTCTCTCACACACATTCTCTCACACACACTTTCACGCTCACACACTCTCACGCATGCATTCTCTCTCATTGTCACACTCTCACACACATGCACTCAGTCTCTCACACACACATACACTCACTCTCTCACACACATACACTCTCTCTCTCACACATAGACTCTCTCTCAAGGATATACTCTCTCCCACACACACACTCTCTCTCACGCACACACTCTCTCTCACACACACACTCTCTCTCTCTCACACACTCTCTCTCTCGCACACACTCTCTCTCTCACACACTCTCTCTCTCTCTCACACACACACACTCTCTCTCACACATACACTCTCTCAAACATACACTCTCTCTCACGCACACACACTCTCTCTCACACACACTCTCTCTCTCTCACACACACACTCTCTCTCACACACAAACTCTCTCTCACACACACACTCTCTCTCACGCACACACTCTCTCTCTCACACACACACTCTCTCTCTCACACACACTCTCTCTCTCGCACACACACTCTCTCTCTCTCACACACACACTCTCTCTCTCACACACACTCTCTCTCACGCACACACTCTCTCTCACGCCCACGCTCTCTCTCTCGCACACACGATCTCCCTCACACACTCTCTCTCTCTAACACACACACACTCTCTCTCACGCACATGCTCTCTCTCACGCACACGCTCTCTCTCACGCACATGCTCTCTCTCACGCACATGCTCTCTCTCACGCACACGCTCTCTCTCTCGCACACACTCTCTCTCTCGCACACACTCTCTCTCTCGCACACACTCTCTCTCTCGCACACACTCTCTCTCTCACACACACTCTCTCTCTCGCACACACTCTCTCTCGCACACACTATCTCTCTCACACACTCTCTCTCACACACGCACACTCTCTCTCTCTCTCACACACAATCTCTCTCACACACACACACTCTCTCTCTCTCACACACACATTCTCTCTCCCACACACACACACACACACACACACACACACACACACAATGATGGGGCAAAATGTAGAGGAAGATTTGAGCTGTATCTAACCCTGTGCTGTACCTGTCCTGGGGCTGTTTGATGTGCACAATGTGGAGGTAGCCTTTCCTTTAATCTAGCACCATGCTGTATCTGTCATTGGATTATTTGATAGTGACAGTGTATCGGGAGCTTCACTCTGTATCTAAACCCTTGCTGTACCTGTCCTGGGAGTGTTTGATGGGGACAGTGTAGAGGGAGCTTTACTCTGTATCTAACCCCGTGCTGTACCTGTCCTGGGAGTGTTTGATGGGGACAGTGTAGAGGGAGCTTTACTCTGTATCTAATCCCGTGCTGTACCTGTCCTGGGAGTGTTTGATGGGGACAGTATAGAGGAAGCTTTACTCTGTATCTAACCCTGTGCTGTACCTGTCCTGGGAGTGTTTGATGGGGACAGTGTAGAGGGAGCTTCACTCTGTATCTAAACACGTGCTGTACCTGTCCTGGGAGTGTTTGATGGGGACAGTGTCGAGGGAGCTTTACTCTGTATCTAATCCCGTACTGTACCTGTCCTGGGCGGGTTTGTTGGGGACAGTGCAGAGGGAGCTTTACTCTGTATCTAATCCCGTGCTGTATCTGTCCTTGGTTTGTTTGATGGGGACAGTGTAGAGGGAGCTTTACTCTACATCTAACCCCGTGCTGTACCTGTCCTGGGACTGTTTGATGGGAACAGTGTAGAGGATGCTTTACTCTGTATCTAACCCCGTGCTGTACCTGTCCTGGGAGTGTTTGATGGGAACAGTGTAGAGAGAGCTTTACTCTGTATCGAACTCTGTGCTGTACCTGTACCTTTCCTGGGAGTGTTGGATGGGAACAGTGTCGAGGGAGCTTTACTTTGCATCTAATCCCGTGATTCAGTTACTGATAGACTGTCGAGGAAGATCAGGTCACACACATGCTCTCCTTACACACTCTCAGACACACACACACACACACACATGCTCTCTCTGTCTCTCACACACACATGCACTATCTCTTACGCACTCTCTCACTCACACACATGCTCTTTCTCTCTCTCACACACACTTTCTCTCTCTCTCACACATTCTCTCTCACACACATTCTCTCACACACACTTTCACGCTCACACACTCTCACGCATGCATTCTCTCTCATTGTCACACTCTCACACACATGCACTCAGTCTCTCACACACACATACACTCACTCTCTCACACACATACACTCTCTCTCTCACACATAGACTCTCTCTCAAGCATATACTCTCTCCCACACACACTCTCTCTCACGCACACACTCTCTCTCACACACACACTCTCTCTCTCACACACACTCTCTCTCTCACACACACACTCTCTCTCTCTCACACACTCTGCATTGCTCCCTCTCCCTATCTCTCTGTTACTCTCCATCGCTCCATCTCTCTCTCTCTCTCCCTCTCCCTCTCTATCCCTCTCATCCACCATGTTGTTTATCGTTAAGGGGTCTAATCACGGAGAATTCAAACACTCTTTCTGTTTCTGTCTTGGCAGAATTAGCAACATTAGTGGATATTTCAAGACTGGATTCACACAATACAGACAGAACGCTGGTGAGCTCAGTACACGTGGTACCTGAATGTTACAATAAGATAGAATCTGTATTCAGACAACTGTCACCCCACAGGGTCCAAACTTCACCGTGTTAATTTGATTTGATTTGATTGATTTGTATTGGGATGCAGTGAGAAGTATTGTTTCTTGTGCGCTATCCAGACAAAACATTCCGTACATAGAGTGCACAGGGGAGAAGGAGAGGAAAGGGTGCAGAATATAGTGTTGCAGTTACCGATAGGGTGTAGAAAAAGATCAGCTCACACACACTCTCTCTTACACACTCTTAGACACACACATAATCTCACGCGCACACACGCTCTCTCTCTCTCACACACACACACTCTCTCACACTCTCAGACACACACATACTATCTCACACACACACACACACACACACTCTCACACACACACGCTCTCTCTCTCGCACACACACTCTCTCACACTCTCAGACACACACATACTATCTCACACACACTCTCTCTCACACACACACACGCTCTCTCTCTCACACACACACGCTCTCTCTCTCTCACACACTCTCACACTCTCAGACACACACATACTATCTCACACACACACTCTCTCTCACACACACACACGCTCTCTCTCTCACACACACACGCTCTCTCTCTCTCACACACACACTCTCTCACACTCTCAGACACACACATACTATCTCACACACACACACACACACACACACACTTTCACACACACACGCTCTCTCTCTCTCGCACACACACTCTCTCACACTCTCAGACACACACATACTATCTCACACACACACTCTCTCTCACACACACACGCTCTCTCTCTCACACACACACGCTCTCTCTCTCACACACACACTCTCTCACACTCTCAGACACACATACACTCTCTCTCACACACACACTCACTCTCTCAGATGCACTCTGTCTCCATCACACATTGTCTCTCTTTCTCACACTCTCCCTCTCACACACACACACAAACTCATATTCTCTCTCTCACACACACATTCTCTCTCACACACACAATGTGGAGGGAGATTTACGCTGTATCTCACCCGATGCTGTACCTGTCCTGGGTGTGTTTGATGTGGACGCAGCTTTTCCCTGCATCTATCCCCATGCTGTATCTGTCATTGGAATATTTGATTGTCATGATGTGGAGATTTGATAGTTATTTGATAGTGACAGTGTAGAGGGAGCTTTATCTGTATCTAACCCCGTGCTGTACCTGTCCTGGAAGTGTTTCATGGGGACAGTGACGAGGGAGCTTTACTCTGTATCTAACCCCGTGCTGTACCTGTCCTGGGTGTGTTTGATGGGAACAGTGCAGAGGGAGCTTTACTCTGTATCTAACCCCGTGCTGTACCTGTCCTGGGAGTGTTGGATGGGGACAGTGTAGAGAGAGCTTTACTCTGTATCGAACTCTGTGCTGTACCTGTACCTTTCCTGGGAGTGTTTGATGGGAACAGTGTCGAGGGAGCTTTACTTTGCATCTAATCCCGTGATTCAGTTACTGATAGACTGTAGAGGAAGATCAGGTCACACACACACTCTCCTTACACACTCTCAGACACACACACACACACACTCAAACACACACACATGCTCTCTCTGTCTCTCACACACACATACACTATCTCTTACGCACTCTCTCACTCACACACATGCTCTTTCTCTCTGTCACACACACTCTTTCTCTCTCTCTCACACACTTTCTCTCTCACACACATTCTCTCACACACACTTTCACCCATGCATTCTCTCTCACTGACACACTCTCACACACATGCACTCAGTCTCTCACACACACAGATACACTCACTCTCTCACACACATACACTCTCTCACACATACACTCTCTCTCAACCATATACTCTCTCTCTCGCACACACACACTCTCACACACACAATCACTCTCACACACACAATCACTCTCACACACACACACTCTCTCTCGCACACACTCTCTCTCACACTCTCTCTCACACACACACTCTCTTTCTCACACACACACTCTTTCTCACACACACTCTCTCACACGCACACACTCTCACACACACACACATACTTTCTCACACACTCTCACTCTCTCGCACACACACTCTCTCTCACACACACAAACTCTCTCTCTCTCTCACACACACACACACACACACACACACACACAATGATGGGCAAAATGTAGAGGAAGATTTGAGCTGGATCTAACCCCGTGCTGTACCTGTCCTGGGTCTGTTTGATGTGCACAATGTGGAGGCAGCTTTTCCATTAATCTCGCACCATGCTGTATCTGTCATTGGATTATTTGATGGGGACAGTGTATAGGGAGCTTCACTCTGTATCTCACCCCGTGCTGTACCTGTCCTGGGAGTGTTTGATGGGGACAGTGTCGAGGGAGCTTCAGTCTGTATCTAAACCCGTGCTGTACATGTCCTGGGAGTGTTTGATGGGGATAGTGTAGAGGGAGCTTTACTCTATATCTAACCCTGTGCTGTACATGTCCTGGGAGTGTTTGATGAGGACAGTGAAGTGGGAGCTTTACTCTATATCTAACCACTTGCTGTACCTGTGCTGGGAGTGTTTGATGGGGACAGTGTAGACGGAGATTTATTCTGTATCTCACCCCGTGCTGTATCTGTTAGAACATAAGAACACTCTCTGTCACACACACACTTTGTCTCACACACACTCTCTCTCGCACATATACACTCTCTCTCAAACATATACTCTCTCTCACGCACACACTCTCTCACACACACACTCTCTCTCACACACACTCTCTCTCTCACACACACACTCTCTCTCACGCACACACTCTCTCTCTCACACACACACACTCTCTCACACACACTCTCTCGCACACCCTCTCTCTCTCACACACTCTCTCTCACACACACTCTCTCTCTCACACACACTCTTGCTCACCCGCACACTCTTTCTCACACACACTCTCTCTCACGCACAAACTCTCTCTCTCGCACACACTCACTCTCTCACACACATTCTCTCTCACACACACACTTTCTCACACACTCTCTCACACACACACACTTCCTCACACACTCTCTCTCTCTCGCACACACTCTCTCTCACACACACACACTTTCTCACACACTCTCTCGCACACTCTCTCTCTCACACACTCTCTCTCTCACACACATTCTCTCTCTCACACACATTCTCTCTCTCACACACACACTTTCTCACAGACTCTCTCTCTCGCATACACTCTCTCTCACACACACACACTCTCTCACACACACACACACACACACACAAGATGGGCAAAATGTAGAGAAACATTTGAGCTGTATCTAACCCCGTGCTGTACCTGTCCTGGGACTGCTGATGGGGACAGTGTACAGTGAGCTTTACTCTGTATCCAACCCCGTGCTGTATCTGTCCTGGGTGTGTTGGATGGGGACAGTGTCGAGGGAGCTTTACTCTGTATCGAACTCTGTGCTGTGTCTGTCCTGGGAGTGTTTGATGGGAACAGTGTCGAGAGAGCTTTACTCTGTATCGAACTCTGTGCTGTACCTGTACCTTTCAAAGAACAAAAGAACAAAGAACAATACAGCACAGGAACAGGCCCTTCGGCCCTCCAAGCCCGCGCCGCTCCCCGGTCCAGGATTGAATCCTGAATCCAGGATCCCCGCCCAATTTTCCAGCCTATCTACATACCAATATCCTATGCACCGAGCTGTCCCTCACAGCTACGATGCTTTGTTCATCACAACCTATTAACTCACCCCCACCCCCCCATTCCAGACCATGTGATCTCCAGGGAGAGGCGAAAACCCAGAGTGAAAACCCCAGGGCCAATATGGGGAAAAAAAAAATCTGGGAAATTCCTCTCCGACCCCCTGAGGCGATCGAAACGAGTCCAGGAGATCACAATGGCCCTGATCGGAAAATGCTTCCCAACCCTAGTCATTTCCACTTCCATGAACACCATATGAATTCCCTGCCCCCGAGACAGGTTCCCAACTATCCGCAGTCTCGCTCTGTACTGGCACCAGCAAGATGATCATAGAATGAAGCCTTGAAACGAGAAACAAGGAACAATTAGCCCGCGCCGCTCCCTGGTCCAAAGACCACTCTTTTGTATCCCTCCATTCCCACTCCGGTCATATAGCTGTCTAGATAAGTCTTAAACGTTCCCAGTGTGTCCGCCTCCACCACCTTGCCCGGCAACACATTCCAGGCCCCCACGACCCTCTGTGTGAAATATGTCCTTCTGATATCCGTGTTAAACCTCCCCCCCTTCAAAGAACAAAGAACAGTACAGCACAGGAAACAGGCCTTCGGCCCTCCAAGCCTGTGCCGCTCCTTGGTCCAACTAGACCAATCGTTTGTATCCCTCCATTCCCAGGCTGCTCATGTGACTATCCAGGTAAGTCTTAAACGATGTCAGCGTGCCTGCCTCCACCACCCTACTTGGCAGTGCATTCCAGGCCCCCACCACCCTCTGTGTAAAAAACGTCCCTCTGATGTCTGAGTTATACTTCGCCCCTCTCAGCTTGAGCCCGTGACCCCTCGTGATCGTCACCTCCGACCTGGGAAAAAGCTTCCCACTGTTCACCCTATCTATACCCTTCATAATCTTGTATACCTCTATTAGATCTCCCCTCATTCTCCGTCTTTCCAAGGAGAACAACCCCAGTCTACCCAATCTCTCCTCATAGCTAAGACCCTCCATACCAGGCAACATCCTGGTAAACCTTCTCTGCACTCTCTCCAATGCCTCCACGTCCTTCTGGTAGTGCGGCGACCAGAACTGGACGCAGTACTCCAAATGCGGCCTAACCAGCGTTCTATACAGCTGCATCATCAGACTCCAGCTTTTATACTCTATACCCCGTCCTATAAAGGCAAGCATACCATATGCCTTCTTCACCACCTTCTCCACCTGTGTTGCCACCTTCAAGGATTTGTGGACTGGCACACCTAGGTCCCTCTGTGTTTCTATACTCCTGATGACTCTGCCATTTATTGCATAACTCCTCCCTACATTATTTCTTCCAAAATGCATCACTTCGCATTTATCCGGATTAAATTCCATCTGCCACCTCTCCGCCCAATTTTCCAGCCTATCTATATCCTGCTGTATTGCCCGACAATGCTCTTCGCTATCCGCAATTTCAGCCATCTTTGTGTCATCCGCAAACTTGCTGATTACACCAGTTACACCTTCTTCCAAATCATTTATATATATCACAAATAGCAGAGGTCCCAGTACAGAGCCCTGCGGAACACCACTGGTCACAGACCTCCAGCCGGAAAAAGACCCTTCGACCACTACCCTCTGTCTCCTATGGCCAAGCCAGTTCTCCACCCATCGAGCCACTTCTCCTTGTATCCCATGAGCCTTAACCTTCTTAACCAACCTGCCATGTGGGACTTTGTCAAATGCCTTACTGAAATCCATATAGACGACATCCACGGCCCTTCCTTCATCAACCGTTTTTGTCACTTCCTCAAAAAACTCCACCAAATTTGTAAGGCACGACCTCCCTCTTACAAAACCATGCTGTCTGTCACTAATGAGATTGTTCCGTTCTAAATGCACATACATCCTGTCTCTAAGAATCCTCTCCAACAACTTCCCTACCACGGACGTCAAGCTCACCGGCCTATAATTTCCTAGGTTATCCCTGCTACCCTTCTTAAACAACGGGACCACATTCGCTATCCTCCAATCCTCAGGGACCTCACCCGTGTCCAAAGAAGCGACAAAGATTTCCGTCAGAGGCCCAGCAATTTCCTCTCTCGTCTCCCTGAGCAGTCGAGGATAGATGCCATCAGGCCCTGGGGCTTTGTCAGTTTTAATGTTCCCTAAAAAACCTAACACTTCCTCTCTCGTAATGGAGATTTTCTCTAACGGGTCAACACCTCCCTCCGAGACACTCCCGGTTAACACGCCCCTCTCCTTCGTGAATACCGATGCAAAGTATTCATTTAGGATCTCCCCTATTCCCTTGGGTTCTAAGCATAATTCCCCTCCTTTGTCCCTGAGAGGTCCGATTTTCTCCCTGACAACTCTTTTGTTCCTAACGTATGAATAGAATGCCTTAGGATTCTCCTTAATCCTGCCTGCCAAGAACATCTCGTGCCCTCTTTTTGCCCTTCTAACTCCCCGTTTGAGATCTTTCCTACTCTCTCTGTATTCCTCCAGAGCTCCATCTGTTTTCAGTTGCCTGGACTTAACGTACGCCTCCCTTTTCATTTTAATCAGATCCTCAATTTCCCTGGTTATCCACGGCTCTCGAATCCTACCTTTCCTATCTTTCCTTTTTACAGGCACATGCCTATCCTGCAGCCTTATCAATAGTTCCTTAAAAGACTCCCACATGCCAGACGCGGACTTACCCTCGAACATCCTCTCCCAATCAACATCCACCAATTCCTGCCTAATCCGGCTTTCGTCAGCCTTCCCCCAATTTAGCACCCTGCCCGTAGGACAGCACTCATCCTTGTCCATTACTATCCTAAAGTTAACAGAGTTGTGGTCACTATTTGCCACATGTTCCCCTACCGAAACTTTGACGACCTGACCGGGCTCATTTCCCAGAACTAGGTCCAGTATAGCCCCCTCTCTAGTCGGGCTATCGACATACTGTTCCAAAGAACCTTCCAGTACGCATTTTACAAATTCCTCCCCGTCCGGTCCCCCAGCTCTAAGCACTTTCCAGTCTGTGCCAGGGAAATTAAAGTCCCCCACGACAACAACCCTATGTTTTCTGCACCTATCCAGAATCTCCTGACATATCATTTCCTCCACTTCCCGTGGGCTGTTGGGTGGTCTGTAGTACACCCCCAGCATAGTGACTGCACCCTTCCTGTTTCTGAGTTCCACCCACAGCGACTCAGTACATGACCCCTCTAAGTTGTCTACCCTCTGCACCGCGGTAATATGCTCCTTAACTAATATCGCTACTTTCCTGGGAGTGTTTGATGGGAACAGTGTCGATGGAGCTTTACTTTGCATCTAATCCCGTGATTCAGTTACTGATAGACTGCAGAGGAAGATCAGGTCACACACACGCCCTCCTTACACACTCTCAGACACACACACACACACACACACATGCTCTCTCTGTCTCTCACACACACATACACTATCTCTTATGCACTCTCTCACTCACACACATGCTCTTTCTCTCTGTCACACACACTTTCCCTCTCACACACATTCTCTCTCACACACATTCTTTCACACACACTTTCACGCTCACACACTCTCACCCATGCATTCTCTCTCACTGACACACTCTCACACACATGCACTCAGTCTCTCTCACACACACACAGATACACTCACTCTCTCACACACATACACTCACTCTCTCACACACACAGATACACACTCTCTCACACACAGACACTCACTCTCTCACACACATACACTCTCTCTCAAACATATACTCTCTCTCTCTCACACACTCTCTCTCTCTCTCTCACACACACTCTCTCTCTCTCTCTCACACACACACTCTCTCTCACACACACTCTCTCTCACACACACACACACTCTTTCTCACACACACACTCTTTCTCACACACACACTCTCACACGCACGCACACTCTCTCGCACACACTCTCTCTCACACACACTCTCTCTCACACACACACACTTTCTCACACACTCTCTCTCTCTCGCACACACACACTCTCTCTCACACACACACACTCTCTCTCTCACACACACATTCTCTCTCTCACACACACTCTCTCTCTCTCGCACACACACTCTCTCTCACACACACACACACACTCTCTCTCACACACACACACACACACAATGATGGGCAAAATGTAGAGAAAGATTTGAGCTGTCTCTAACCCCGTGCTGTACCTGTCCTGGGTCTCTTTGATGTGCACAATGTGGAGGCAGCTTTTCCATTAATCTAGCACCATGCTGTATCTGTCATTGGATTAAGAACAAACAAAGAACAATACAGCACAGGAACAGGCCCTTCGGCCCTCCAAGCCCGCGCCGCTCCCCGGTCCAGGATTGAATCCTGAATCCAGGATCCCCGCCCAATTTTCCAGCCTATCTACATACCAATATCCTATCCACCGAGCTGTCCCTCACAGCTATGATGCTTTGTTCATTACACCCATTAACTTACCCCCATCCCCCCATTCCAGACCATGTGATCTCCAGGGAGAGGCGAAAACCCAGAGTGAAAAACCCCAGGGCCAATATGGGGAAAAAAAAAAAAAATCTGGGAAATTCCTCTCCGACCCCCTGAGGCGATCGAAACGAGTCCAGGAGATCACAATGGCCCCGATCGGAAAATGCTTCCCAACCCTAGTCATTTCCACTTCCACGAACACCATATGAATTCCCTGCCCCCGAGACAGGTTCCCAACTATCCGCAGTCTCACTCTGTACTGGCACCAGCAAGATGATCGTAGAATGAAGCCTTGAAACGAGAAACCAGGAACAATTAGCCCGCGCCGCTCCCTGGTCCAAACTAGACCACTCTTTTGTATCCCTCCATTCCCACTCCGTTCATATAGCTGTCTAGATAAGTCTTAAACGTTCCCAGTGTGTCCGCCTCCACCACCTTGCCCGGCAACACATTCCAGGCCCCCACGACCCTCTGTGTGAAATATGTCCTTCTGATATCTGTGTTAAACCTCCCCCCCTTCACCTTGAACCTATGACCCCTCGTGAACGTCACCACCGACCCGGGGAAAAGCTTCCCACCGTTCACCCTATCTATGCCTTTCATAATTTTATACACCTCTATTAAGTCTCCCCTCATCCTCCGTCTTTCCAAGGAGAACAACCCCAGTTTCCCCAATCTCTCCTCATAACCAAGCCCCTCCATACCAGGCAACATCCTGGTAAACCTCCTCTGTACTCTCTCCAAAGCCTCCACGTCCTTCTGGTAGTGTGGCGACCAGAACTGGACGCAGTATTCCAAATGCGGCCGAACCAACGTTCTATACATCTGCAACATCAGACCCCAACTTTTATACTCTATGCCCCGTCCTATAAAGGCAAGCATGCCATATGCCTTCTTCACCACCTTCTCCACCTGTGACGTCACCTTCAAAGATCTGTGGACTTGCACACCCAGGTCCCTCTGCGTCTCTACACCCTTTATGGTTCTTCCATTTATCGTGTAGCTCCTCCCTACATTATTCCCACCAAAATGCATCACTTCGCATTTATCAGGATTGAACTCCATCTGCCATTTCCTTGCCCAAATTTCCAGCCTATTTATTTGATGAGGACAGTGTATAGGGAGCTTCACTCTGTATCTCACCCCGTGCTGTACCTGTCCTGGGAGTGTTTGATGGGGACAGTGTCGAGGGAGCTTCACTCTGTATCTAAACCCGTGCTGTACATGTCCTGGGAGTGTTTGATGGGGATAGTGTAGAGGGAGCTTTATCTGTATCTAACCCTGTGCTGTATATGTCCTGGGAGTGTTTGATGTGCACAATGTGGAGGCAGCTTTTCCTTTAATCTCGCACCATGCTGTATCTGTCATTGGATTATTTGATAGTGACAGTGTCTAGGGAGCTTCACTCTGTATCTAAACCCTTGCTGTACCTGTCCTGGGTGTGTTTGATGGGGACAGTGTAGAGGGAGCTTCACTCTGTACCTAATCCCGTGCTGTCTCTCTCCTGGAAGTGTTTTATGGGGACAGTGTAGAGCGAGCTTTGCTCTGTATCTTACCCTGTGCTGTCCCTGTCCTGCGAGTGTTTGATGGGGGACAGTATAGAGGGACCTTTACTCTGTATTGAACCCCGTGCTGTATTTGTCCTGGGAGTGTTTAATGGGGACAGTGTCGAGGGAGCTATACTCTGTATCTAACCCTGTGCTGTACCTGTCCTGGGAGTGTTTGATGGGGACAGGACTTGGGGGACATTGGATTTTAGACAATGTTTAGGGTTTTAGACTTTTCGGAGTGAAATTCAGGAACACTTTGCCACACCAGGTGTGATATTAGTTTGGAACTACCTTCTATAATTCACAGTTGATGCTCAGTCGCTTATTAATGTTCAAACCTGAAGTTGATAGATGGTATTTTACACACAGGAGAAGCAATTTAAAATCAATGGGTCTATGTTAAAATACTTGCAGGAACAGAGAGACCTGGGGTTTCAGTTCATTTTTACATCTTAAAGATTCAACCTGGGGCTCAGAATCTGTCAGTTGAATCTACTTTTCCTGTCCCGAAAACGTGTCAACAATTGTGTTGGGGAATGTGACAAAAGGTGACATTCCTGCATCCTGCACAGTGGGGTTGGGAGGTTGTTTGAAAGGAGATTCAGAAAGTGTCAATTAGATTGTGTCTCTTTGCAGAAGTTGAGTATTTCACAGGAGATGCCTTGAGATAAAGGAAAGTTTTACCAATGTCTGCGTAACTTTCAAAGTCTCCAGACGCATGAAGGGGGCAGGGATTTTGTAATATTCAGAGCAGGAGATGGGGGACAATCACAGAATTGAAGATGTGAGGCCATCTCTTGTTTCTGAATGTCAATCTGTAGCTTTTAAACTTTAGTCCGAGGCTAATCATTCCAAGTTTGCAATCCCACACTTTGCTGTTGTTAATTTTGAGTTGTAGATTTTCTGAAATTGATTCTGTAATAAAAATCCCTGCAGGATGCAATGATTCCCATTCTGTCTGCTGCTGCAAAGCCCCAGTTTGTGTCTCAGTTTCACTCTTTATCAACCATTTAAGATCCAAGAGCCAGAGAATTCCTACACTGCAGAATGAGGCCATTCAGCCCAACAAGCCTGCCCCGACAATAATCCCACCCAGGCCCGAATCCCCCTGACACTAAGGGGCAATTTAGCAAACGTGCAAACTCCACACAGACAGTCACTCGAGGCGGGGAATCGAACCCAGATCCCTGGCGCTGTGAGTCAGCAGTGCTAACCACTGTGCCACCGTGTCGCCCGGTGATGAGACAGAACGTTTGCCAAAGTGCACAGAAATAGGCAGCATTATCAGCATTTTAGCTGGAAGCTTCAAATGACAAAGGGATCTTAATAGTAGAGTCACAGAATCCCTGCAGTGCAGAAGGAGACCATTCAGCCCATCGAGTCTGCACTGACTCTCTGACACAGTATCTTACCAAGGCCCTTGACCCAGCCCTATCCCCGTAACCCCACACATTTACCTTAATCCACCGAACCAACACAGCTTTGGACAGGAATCGGCAATTTACTGTGTCCCATCCACAAATTTGGAAAATACTGGGATGGATTGAGAAATGGTTTCCGGGCAGAAAACAGAGCTCAGATAGAAATGGGCCCTTTGGCCCAACTTTTCCCTGCCACCCAGTTTTTACCATTAAGCTCGTATCAAATGCCTTGCGTTTGGCCCAAATCCCTCCATACCAATCTTACCAGAATAACTGTCTAAATGCTTTTTAAAATATAAAATTGTATCCGCTTCTACTCCGACCTCTGGCAGCTTGTTCCAATCCCTCACCACCCTCTGTGTGAAAAGAATTGCCCTCTGGACCCTCTCCCCTCTCACCTTAAACCTATGTCTTCTAGTTT
>NW_027590210.1:587500-595000 GCF_964213995.1 Mustelus asterias
ACTCTCTCTCACACATTCTCTCGCACACACTCTCTCGCACACTCTCTCTCTCGCACACACTCTCTCTCTCTCACACAAACTCTCTGTCTCACACAAACACACTCTTTCTCACACACACTCTTTCTCACACACACTCTTTCTCACACACACTCTTTCTCACACACACTCTTTCTCACACACACTCTTTCTCACACACACTCTTTCTCACACACACTCTTTCTCACACACACTCTTTCTCACACACACTCTCTCTCACACACACTCTTTCTCACACACACTCTCTCTCACACACACTCTCTCTCACACACACTCTCTCTCACACACACTCTCTCTCACACACACTCTCTCTCACACACACTCTCTCTCACACACACTCTCTCTCACACACACTCTCTCACACACACTCTCTCTCACACACACTCTCTCTCGCACACACTCTCTCTCGCACACACTCTCTCTCGCACACACTCTCTCTCGCACACACACTCTCTCGCACACACACTCTCTCGCACACACACTCTCTCGCACACACTCTCTCTCGCTCACACTCTCTCTCACACACACTCTCTCTCACACACACTTTGTCACACACTCTCTCTCGCAAACACACTCTCTCACACACACACTCTCTCTCTCACACACTCGTTCTCTCACACACACACACACACACACAATGATGGCAAAATGTAGAGGAAGATTTGAGCTGTATCTAACCCCGTGCTGTACCTGTCCTGGGTCTGGTTGATGTGCACAATGTGGAGGCAGCTTTTCCTTTAATCTAGCACTATGCTGTATCTGTCATTGGATTATTTGATGGGGACAGTGTATAGGGAGCTTCAGTCTGTATCTCACCCCGTGCTGTACCTGTCCTGGGAGTGTTTGATGGGGACAGTGTAGAGGGAGCTTCACTCTGTATCTCACCCGGTGCTGTACCTCTCCTGGGAGTGTTTGATGGGGACAGTGTATAGGGAGCTTCACTCTGTATCTAAACCCTTGCTGTACCTGTCCTCGGTGTGTTTGATGGGGACAGTGTCGAGGGAGCTTTACTCTGTATCTAATCCCGTGCTGTTCCTGTCCTGGGAGTGTTTGATGGGGACAGTATAGAGGGAGCTTTACTCTGTATCTAACTCCGTGCTGTACCTGTCCTGGGAGTGTTTGATGGGGGACAGTATAGAGGGAGCTTTACTCTGTATCTAAACCCTTGCTGTACCTGTCCTCGGTGTGTTTGATGGGGACAGTGTCGAGGGAGCTTTACTCTGTATCTAATCCCGTGCTGTACCTGACCTGGGAGTGTTTGATGGGGGACAGTGTCGAGGGAGCTTCACTCTCTTTCTAAACCCGTGCTGTACCTGTCCTGGGAGTGTTTGATGGGGACAGTATAGAGGGAGCTTTACTCTGTATCTAACCCCGTGCTGTACCTGTCCTGGGAGTGTTTGATGGGGACAGTGGAGAGGGAGATTTACTCTGTATCTAACCCCGTGCTGTACCTGTCCTGGGAGTGTTTGATGGGGACAGTGTATAGGGAGCTTCACTCTGTATCTAAACCCTTGCTGTACCTGTCCTGGGAGTGTTTGATGGGGACAGTGTCGAGGGAGCTTCACTCTGTATCTAAACCCTTGCTGTACCTGTCCTGGGAGTGTTTGATGGGGACAGTGTCGAGGGAGCTTCACTCTGTATCTCAACCCGTGCTGTACCTGTCCTGGGAGTGTTTGATGGGGACAGTATAGAGGGAGCTTTACTCTGTATCTAACCCCGTGCTGTACCTGTCCTGGGAGTGTTTGATGGGGACAGTGTCGAGGGAGATTTACTCTGTATCTAACCCCGTGCTGTACCTGTCCTGGGAGTGTTTGATAGTGACAGTGTATAGGGAGATTCACTCTGTATCTAAACCCTTTCTGTACCTGTCCTCGGCGTGTTTGATGGGGACAGTGTCGAGGGAGCTTTACTCTGTATCTATCCCCGTGCTGTATCTCTCCTGGAAGTGTTTCATGGGGACAGTGTAGAGCGAGCTTTGCTCTGTATGTTACCCTGTGCTGTCCCTGTCCTGCGAGTGTTTGATGGAGACAGTGTCGGGGGACCTTTACTCTGTATTGAATCCCGTGCTGTATTTGTCCATGGAGTGTTTAATGGGGACAGTGTCGAGGGAGCTATACTCTGTACCTAACCCTGTGCTGTACCTGTCCTGGGAGTGTTTGATGGGGACAGTGCAGAGGGAGCTTTATCTGTATCTAACCCTGTGCTGTATATGTCCTGGGAGTGTTTGATGAGCACAGTGAAGTGGGAGCTTTACTCTATATCTAACCACTTGCTGTACCTGTCCTGGGAGTGTTTGATGGGGACAGTGTAGAGGGAGCTTCACTCTGTATCTAAACCCGTGTGTACCTGTCCTGGGCGAGTTTGTTGGGGACAGTGCAGAGGGAGCTTTACTCTGTATCTAACCCCGTGCTATATCTGTCCTTGGTTTGTTTGATGGGGACAGTGTAGAGGGAGCTTTACTCTATATCTAACTCCGTGCTGTACCTGTCCTGGGAGTGTTTGATGGGGACAGTGTAGAGGGAGCTTGAATCTGTATCTAACCCCGTGCTGTACCTGTCCTGGGAGTGTTTGATGGGGACAGTGCAGAGGGAGCTTTACTCTGTATCGAACTCTGTGCTGTACCTGTCCTGGGAGTGTTTGATGGGGACAGTGTAGAGGGAGCTTTACTCTGTATCTAAACCCGTGCTGTACCTGTCCTGGGAGTGTTTGATGGGGACAGTATAGAGGGAGCTTTACTCTGTATCTAACCCCGTGCTGTACCTGTCCTGGGAGTGTTTGATGGGGACAGTGGAGAGGGAGATTTACTCTGTATCTAACCCCGTGCTGTACCTGTCCTGGGAGTGTTTGATGGGGACAGTGTATAGGGAGCTTCACTCTGTATCTAAACCCTTGCTGTACCTGTCCTCGGCGTGTTTGATGGGGACAGTGTCGAGGGAGCTTTACTCTGTATCTATCCCCGTGCTGTATCTCTCCTGGAAGTGTTTCATGGGGACAGTGTAGAGCGAGCTTTGCTCTGTATGTTACCCTGTGCTGTCCCTGTCCTTCGAGTGTTTGATGGAGACAGTGTCGGGGGACCTTTACTCTGTATTGAATCCCGTGCTGTATTTGTCCATGGAGTGTTTAATGGGGACAGTGTCGAGGGAGCTATACTCTGTACCTAACCCTGTGCTGTACCTGTCCTGGGAGTGTTTGATGGGGACAGTGCAGAGGGAGCTTTATCTGTATCTAACCCTGTGCTGTATATGTCCTGGGAGTGTTTGATGAGGACAGTGAAGTGGGAGCTTTACTCTATATCTAACCACTTGCTGTACCTGTCCTGGGAGTGTTTCATGGGGACAGTATCGAGGGAGCTTCACTCTGTATCTAAACCCGTGTGTACCTGTCCTGGGCGAGTTTGTTGGGGACAGTGCAGAGGGAGCTTTACTCTGTATCTAACCCCGTGCTATATCTGTCCTTGGTTTGTTTGATGGGGACAGTGTAGAGGGAGCTTTACTCTATATCTAACTCCGTGCTGTACCTGTCCTGGGAGTGTTTGATGGGGACAGTGTAGAGGGAGCTTGAATCTGTATCTAACCCCGTGCTGTACCTGTCCTGGGAGTGTTTGATGGGGACAGTGCAGAGGGAGCTTTACTCTGTATCGAACTCTGTGCTGTACCTGTCCTGGGAGTGTTTGATGGGGACAGTGTAGAGGGAGCTTTACTCTGTATCTAAACCCGTGCTGTACCTGTCCTGGGAGTGTTTGATGGGGACAGTATAGAGGGAGCTTTACTCTGTATCTAACCCCGTGCTGTACCTGTCCTGGGAGTGTTTGATGGGGACAGTGGAGAGGGAGATTTACTCTGTATCTAACCCCGTGCTGTACCTGTCCTGGGAGTGTTTGATGGGGACAGTGTATAGGGAGCTTCACTCTGTATCTAAACCCTTGCTGTACCTGTCCTGGGAGTGTTTGATGGGGACAGTGTCGAGGGAGCTTCACTCTGTATCTAAACCCTTGCTGTACCTGTCCTGGGAGTGTTTGATGGGGACAGTGTCGAGGGAGCTTCACTCTGTATCTCAACCCGTGCTGTACCTGTCCTGGGAGTGTTTGATGGGGACAGTATAGAGGGAGCTTTACTCTGTATCTAACCCCGTGCTGTACCTGTCCTGGGAGTGTTTGATGGGGACAGTGTCGAGGGAGATTTACTCTGTATCTAACCCCGTGCTGTACCTGTCCTGGGAGTGTTTGATAGTGACAGTGTATAGGGAGATTCACTCTGTATCTAAACCCTTTCTGTACCTGTCCTCGGCGTGTTTGATGGGGACAGTGTCGAGGGAGCTTTACTCTGTATCTATCCCCGTGCTGTATCTCTCCTGGAAGTGTTTCATGGGGACAGTGTAGAGCGAGCTTTGCTCTGTATGTTACCCTGTGCTGTCCCTGTCCTGCGAGTGTTTGATGGAGACAGTGTCGGGGGACCTTTACTCTGTATTGAATCCCGTGCTGTATTTGTCCATGGAGTGTTTAATGGGGACAGTGTCGAGGGAGCTATACTCTGTACCTAACCCTGTGCTGTACCTGTCCTGGGAATGTTTGATGGGGACAGTGCAGAGGGAGCTTTATCTGTATCTAACCCTGTGCTGTATATGTCCTGGGAGTGTTTGATGAGGACAGTGAAGTGGGAGCTTTACTCTATATCTAACCACTTGCTGTACCTGTCCTGGGAGTGTTTCATGGGGACAGTATCGAGGGAGCTTCACTCTGTATCTAAACCCGTGTGTACCTGTCCTGGGCGAGTTTGTTGGGGACAGTGCAGAGGGAGCTTTACTCTGTATCTAACCCCGTGCTATATCTGTCCTTGGTTTGTTTGATGGGGACAGTGTAGAGGGAGCTTTACTCTATATCTAACTCCGTGCTGTACCTGTCCTGGGAGTGTTTGATGGGGACAGTGTAGAGGGAGCTTGAATCTGTATCTAACCCCGTGCTGTACCTGTCCTGGGAGTGTTTGATGGGGACAGTGCAGAGGGAGCTTTACTCTGTATCGAACTCTGTGCTGTACCTGTCCTGGGAGTGTTTGATGGGGACAGTGTAGAGGGAGCTTTACTCTGTATCTAAACCCGTGCTGTACCTGTCCTGGGAGTGTTTGATGGGGACAGTGCAGAGGGAGCTTTACTCTGTATCTAAACCCGTGCTGTACCTGTCCTGGGAGTGTTTGATGGGGACAGTGCAGAGGGAGCTTTACTCTGTATCGAACTCTGTGCTGTACCTGTCCTGGGAGTGTTTGATGGGGACAGTGTAGAGGGAGCTTTACTCTGTATCTAAACCCGTGCTGTACCTGTCCTGGGAGTGTTTGATGGGGACAGTGCAGAGGGAGCTTTACTCTGTATCGAACTCTGTGCTGTACCTGTCCTGGGAGTGTTTGATGGGGACAGTGTAGAGGGAGCTTTACTCTGTATCTAAACCCGTGCTGTACCTGTCCTGGGAGTGTTTGATGGGGACAGTGTAGAGGGAGCTTCACTCTGTATCTAACCCCGTGCTGTACCTGTCCTGGGAGTGTTTGATGGGGACAGTGCAGAGGGAGCTTTACTCTGTATCGAACTCTGTGCTGTGTCTGTCCTGGGAGTGTTTGATGGGAACAGTGTTTGAATGTACAAACCTGTACAGCACAATCCCATCCTGTTTCAGTCCCAGTCTGCCTCTGTATCTGTATCTCCCTCTGAAATTAGCTTGCCCTTTTCCTGAATAAGACTGACTGCACACTCTCTCTCTCTCTCACACACACTCTCTCTCTCACTCACACACACAGTCTCTCTCTCACTCACACACACACACACTCACTCACTCACTCACTCACTCACTCACTCACTCACTCACTCACTCACTCTCACACACACTCACTCTCTCTCACTCACACACTCACTCTCTCTCACTCACACACACACTCTCACACACACTCTCTCTCTCTCACTCACACACACACTCTCTCTCTCACACACACACACACTCTCTCTCTCACTCACACACACACTCTCTCTCTCACACACACACACACTCTCACATACACTCTCTCAGACACAGACACTCCCTCTCTCTCGCACACACCCGCTCTCTCACACACATTCTCTCTCACACACACACACTTTCTCACACAGTCTCTCTCTCACGCACACACTCTCTCTCACACACACACACTCTCTCTCACGCACACACTCTCTCTCACGCACACCCTCTCTCTCACGCACACCCTCTCTCTCACGCACACCCTCTCTCTCTCACACACACTCTCTCTCTCGCACACACTCTCTCTCTCGCACACACTCTCTCTCGCACACACTCTCTCTCTCACACTCTCTCTCTCACACACACTCTCTCGCACACCCTCTCTCTCTCACACACTCTCTCTCACACACACACTCTCTCTCACACACACACTCTCTCTCACACACACACTCTCTCTCACACACACACTCTCTCTCACACACACTCTCTCTCTCACACACACTCTCTCTCTCACACACACTCTCTCTCTCACACACACTCTTGCTCACACGCACACTCTTTCTCACACACACTCTCTCTCACGCACACACTCTCTCTCTCGCACACACTCGCTCTCTCACACACATTCTCTCTCACACACACACACTTTCTCACACAGTCTCTCTCTCTCTCTCACACACTCTCTCTCACACACTCTCTCACACACTCTCTCTCACACACATTCTCTCTCACACACACACTTTCTCACACACTCTCTCTCTCTCGCACACACTCTCTCTCACACACTCTCTCTCTCACACACATTCTCTCTCTCACACACACACTTTCTCTCACACTCTCTCTCTCGCATACACTCTCTCTCACACACACACACTCTCTCACACACACACACACACACACACACAAGATGGGCAAAATGTAGAGAAACATTTGAGCTGTATCTCACCCCGTGCTGTTCCTGTCCTGGGTGTGTTTGATGTGCACAATGTGGAGGCAGCTTTTCCTTTAATCGAGCACCATGCTGTATCTGTCATTGGATTATTTGATGGGGACAGTGTAGAGGGAGCTTCAGTCTGTATCTCACCCCGTGCTGTACCTGTCCTGGGAGTGTTTGATGAGGACAGTGAAGTGGGAGCTTTACTCTATATCTAACCACTTGCTGTATCTGTTGTTGGAGTGTTTCATGGGGATAGTGCAGTGGGAGCTTTACTCTGTATCTAACCCATGCTGTCCCTGTCCTGGGAGTGTTTGATGGGGACAGTATCGAGGGAGCTTTACTCTGTATCTGAACCCGGGCTGTACCTGTACTTGGTTTGTTTGATGGGGACAGTGTAGAGGGAGCTTTACTCTATACCTAACCCCGTGCTGTATCTGTTCTGGGACTGTTTGATGGGGACAGTGTACATTGAGCTTTACGCTGTATCGAAACCTGTGCTGTATCTGTCCTGGGAGTGTTTGATGGGGACAGTGTAGAGGGAGCTTTACTCTGT
>NW_027590210.1:602500-657500 GCF_964213995.1 Mustelus asterias
TTTATCGCTTTCTTAGTCTCTCTTTGTTGTTTCCTAAATTTTTACTCTATATCTAACCACGTGCTGTATCTGTCGTGGGAGTGTTTGATGGGGACAGTGTCGAGGGAGCTTTACTCTGTATCAACTCCCATGCTGTACCTGTCCTGTGAGTGTTTGATGGGGACAGTGTCGAGGGAGCTTTACTCTATATCTAACCACGTGCTGTATCTGTCCTTGGTTTGTTTGATGGGGACAATGTAGAGGGAGCTTTACTCTGTATCTAACCCCGTGCTGTACCTGTCCTGGGAGTGTTTGATGGGGACAGTGTATAGGGAGCTTCACTCTGTATCTAAACCCTTGCTGTACCTGTCCTGGGAGTGTTTGATGGGGACAGTGTATAGGGAGCTTCACTCTGTATCTAAACCCTTGCTGTACCTGTCCTGGGAGTGTTTGATGGGGACAGTGTAGAGGGAGCTTCACTCTGTATCTAATCCCGTGCTGTACCTGTCCTGGGAGTGTTTGATGGGGACAGTATAGAGGGAGCTTTACTCTGTATCTAACCCCGTGCTGTACCTGTCCTGGGAGTGTTTGATGGGGACAGTGTAGAGGGAGCTTCACTCTGTATCTAAACACGTGCTGTACCTGTCCTGGGTGTGTTTGATGGGAACAGTGTAGAGGATGCTTTACTCTGTATCTAACCCCGTGCTGTACCTGTACCTTTCCTGGGAGTGTTGGATGGGAACAGTGTCGAGGGAGCTTTACTTTGCATCTAATCCCGTGATTCAGTTACTGATAGACTGTCGAGGAAGATCAGGTCACACACATGCTCTCCTTACACACTCTCAGACACACACACACACACATGCTCTCTCTGTCTCTCACACACACATACACTATCTCTTACGCACTCTCTCTCTCACACACATGCTCTTTCTCTCTCTCACACACACTTTCTCTCTCACACACATTCTCTCTCACACACATTCTCTCACACACACTTTCACGCTCACACACTCTCACGCATGCATTCTCTCTCATTGTCACACTCTCGCACACATGCACTCAGTCTCTCACACACACACACACTCACTCTCTCACACACATACACTCACTCTCTCACACACATACACTCTCTCTCTCACACATACACTCTCTCTCTCACACATAGACTCTCTCTCAAGCATATACTCTCTCCCACACACACACACTCTCTCTCACGCACACACTCTCTCTCACACACACACTCTCTCTCTCACACACACACTCTCTCTCTCTCACACACACACACTCTCTCTCACGCACACGCTCTCTCTCACGCCCACGCTCTCTCTTGCGCACACTCTCTCTCTCGCACACACTCTCTCTCTCGCACACACTCTCTCTCTCACACACACTCTCTCTCTCACACACACACTCTCTCTCTCTCACACACACACACACTCTCTCTCGCACACACACTATCTCTCTCTCACACACTCTCTCTCTCTCACACACACTCTCTCTCTCTCACACACACACACTCTGCATTGCTCCCTTTCCCTATCTCTCTGTTACTCTGCATCGCTCCATCTCAATCTCTTCCTCTCTCTCTCTCCCTCTCCCTCTCTATCCCTCTCATCCACCATGTTGTTTATCGTTAAGGGGTCTAATCACGGAGAATTCAAACACTCTTTCTGTTTCTGTCTTGGCAGAATTAGCAACATTAGTGGATATTTCAAGACTGGATTCACACAATACAGACAGAAGGCTGGTGAGCTCAGTACACGTGGTAGCTGAATGTTACAATAAGATAGAATCTGTATTCAGACAACTGTCACCTCACAGGGTCCAAACTTCACTGTGTTAATTTGATTTGATTTGATTGATTTGTATTGGGATGCAGTGAGAAGTATTGTTTCTTGTGCGCTATACAGACAAAACATTCTGTACATAGAGTGCACAGGGGAGAAGGAGAGGAAAGGGTGCAGAATATAGTGTTGCGGTTACTGATAGGGTGTAGAGAAAGATCAGCTCTCACACACACACACACTCTCTCACACACACACTCTCTCTTACACACTCTTAGACACACACAAAATCTCTCAGACACACGCTCTCTCTCACACACACACTCTCTCACACTCTCAGACACACACACACTCTCTCTCACACACACACTCACTCTCTCTCAGACGCACTCTGTCTCCATCACACGTTGTCTCTCTTTCTCACACTCTCTCGCACACAATCTCTCTCACATACACACATGCTCCCTCTGTCTCTCACACACACATACACTATCTCTTACGCACTCTCTCACTCACACACATGCTCTTTCTCTCTGTCACACACACTTTCTCTCTCACACATTCTCTCACACACACTTTCACGCTCACACACTCTCACTCTCTCTCTCACACACATACACTCACTCTCTCACACACATACACTCACTCTCTCACACACATACACTCTCTCTCTCACACACATACACTCACTCTCTCACACACATGCACTCAGTCTCTCTCACACACATACACTCTCTCTCACACACATACACTCTCTCTCTCACACATACACTCTCTCTCTCGAACATATACTCTCTCTCTCACACACACACTCTCTCTCACACACACACTCTCTCTCGCACACACTCTCTCTCTCACACACTCTCTCTCTCTCACACACACACTGTCTCTCACGCAGTCGCTCTCTCTCTCGCACACACTCTCTCTCTCGCACACACTCTCTCTCTCGCACACACTCTCTCTCTCACACACACACTCTCACACACACACACACACACACACACACACACACACACACACACACACTCTCACACACACACACTCGCTCTCTCACACACACTCTCTCTCTCTCACACACACGGTCTCTCTCTCTCACACACACGGTCTCTCTCTCTCACACACACTCTATGTCTTTCACACACTCTCTCTCACACACACACTCTCTCACACACACACTCTCTCTCACACACACACACTTTCGCACACACTCTCTCGCACACAATCTCTCACACACACACACTCTCTCTCACACACACTCTCTCTCTCTCACACACACTCTCGCTCACACACACACTCACTCTTTCTCACACACACACTCTTTCTCACACACACACTCTCACACGCACGCACTCTCTCTCGCACACACTCTCTCTCACACACACTCTCTCTCTCACACACACACTTTCTCACACACTCTCTCTCTCTCGCACACACACTCTCTCTCACACACACACACTCTCTCTCTCACACACACTCTCTCTCTCTCTCGCACACACTCTCTCTCTCACACGCACACACTCTCTCTCACACACACACACACACACACAATGATGGGCAAAATGTAGAGAAAGATTTGAGCTGTCTCTAACCCCGTGCTGTACCTGTCCTGGGTCTCTTTGATGTGCACAATGTGGAGGCAGCTTTTCCATTAATCTAGCACCATGCTGTATCTGTCATTGGATTATTTGATGAGGACAGTGTATAGGGAGCTTCACTCTGTATCTCACCCCGTGCTGTACCTGTCCTGGGAGTGTTTGATGGGGACAGTGTCGAGGGAGCTTCACTCTGTATCTAAACCCGTGCTGTACATGTCCTGGGAGTGTTTGATGGGGATAGTGTAGAGGGAGCTTTATCTGTATCTAACCCTGTGCTGTATATGTCCTGGGAGTGTTTGATGAGGACAGTGAAGTGGGAGCTTTACTCTATATCTAACCACTTGCTGTATCTGTCCTGGGAGTGTTTGATGGGGACAGTGTAGACGGAGATTTACTCTGTATCTCACCCCGTGCTGTATCTGTTCCGGGAGTGTTTGATGGGGACAGTGTCGAGGGAGATTTACACTGTATCTAACCCCATGCTGTCCCTGTCCTGTGAGTGTTTGATGCAGACAGTGTCGAGGGACCTTTACTCTGTATTGAACCCCGTGCTGTATTTGTCCTGGGTGTGTTTAATGGGGACAGTGTCGAGGGAGCTATACTCTGTACCTAACCCTGTGCTGTACCTGTCCTGGGAGTGTTTGATGGGGACAGTGTAATCCCATTTGTTATTATTTCCTCCAAAGTGTATAACCTCGCATTTCTCAACGTTATACTCCATTTGCCATATCCTCGCCCACTCACTCAGCCTGTCCAAATCTCTCTGCAGATCTTCTCCGTCCTCCACACGATTCACTTTTCCACTTATCTTTGTGTCGTCTGCAAACTTCGTTACCCTACACTCCGTCCCCTCCTCCAGATCATCTATATAAATGGTAAACAGTTGCGGCCCGAGTACCGATCCCTGCGGCACGCCACTAGTTACCTTCCTCCAACCGGAAAAACACCCATTTATTCCGACTCTTTGCTTCCTGTCGGATAGCCAGTCCCCAATCCACTTTAACACACTACCCCCAACTCCGTGTGCCCTAATCTTCTTCAGCAGCCTTTTATGGGGCACCTTATCAAACGCCTTTTGGAAATCCAAAAACACCGCATCCACCGGTTCTCCTCCATCAACCGCCCTCGTCACATCTTCATAAAAATCCAACATGTTCGTCAAGCACGACTTTCCCCTCATGAATCCATGCTGCGTCTGATTGATCGAACCATTTCTATCCAGATGCCCTGCTATCTCCTCTTTAATAATGGATTCCAGCATTTTCCCTACTACAGACGTTAAGCTGACCGGCCTATAGTTACCCGCCTTTTGTCTCCTTCCTTTTTTAAACAGCGGCGTAACATTAGCCGTTTTCCAATCAACCGGCACTACCCCAGAATGCAACGAGTTTTGATAAATAATCACTAACGCATCCACTATTACCTCTGACATTTCTTTCAATACCCTGGGATGCATTCCATCCGGACCCGGGGACTTGTCCACCTTCAGTCCCATTAGTCTACCCAGCACTGCCTCTCTGGTAACATTAATCGTATTAAGTATTTCTCCTGCTGCCAACCCTCTATCGTTAATATTTGGCAAACTATTTGTGTCCTCCACCGTGAAGACCGACACAAAAAACGTGTTTAAAGACTCAGCCATATCCTCATTTCCCACTATTAACTCCCCCCTCTCGTCCTCCAAGGGTCCAACATTCACTCTAGCCACTCTATTCCTTTTTATATATTTATAAAAACTTTTACTATCATTTTTGATATTAATTGCTAGCCTAGCTTCATAGTCTATCCTTCCTGTCTTTATCGCTTTCTTAGTCTCTCTTTGTTGTTTCCTAAATTTTTACTCTATATCTAACCACGTGCTGTATCTGTCGTGGGAGTGTTTGATGGGGACAGTGTCGAGGGAGCTTTACTCTGTATCAACTCCCATGCTGTACCTGTCCTGTGAGTGTTTGATGGGGACAGTGTCGAGGGAGCTTTACTCTATATCTAACCACGTGCTGTATCTGTCCTTGGTTTGTTTGATGGGGACAATGTAGAGGGAGCTTTACTCTGTATCTAACCCCGTGCTGTACCTGTCCTGGGAGTGTTTGATGGGGACAGTGTATAGGGAGCTTCACTCTGTATCTAAACCCTTGCTGTACCTGTCCTGGGAGTGTTTGATGGGGACAGTGTATAGGGAGCTTCACTCTGTATCTAAACCCTTGCTGTACCTGTCCTGGGAGTGTTTGATGGGGACAGTGTAGAGGGAGCTTCACTCTGTATCTAATCCCGTGCTGTACCTGTCCTGGGAGTGTTTGATGGGGACAGTATAGAGGGAGCTTTACTCTGTATCTAACCCCGTGCTGTACCTGTCCTGGGAGTGTTTGATGGGGACAGTGTAGAGGGAGCTTCACTCTGTATCTAAACACGTGCTGTACCTGTCCTGGGTGTGTTTGATGGGAACAGTGTAGAGGATGCTTTACTCTGTATCTAACCCCGTGCTGTACCTGTACCTTTCCTGGGAGTGTTGGATGGGAACAGTGTCGAGGGAGCTTTACTTTGCATCTAATCCCGTGATTCAGTTACTGATAGACTGTCGAGGAAGATCAGGTCACACACATGCTCTCCTTACACACTCTCAGACACACACACACACACATGCTCTCTCTGTCTCTCACACACACATACACTATCTCTTACGCACTCTCTCTCTCACACACATGCTCTTTCTCTCTCTCACACACACTTTCTCTCTCACACACATTCTCTCTCACACACATTCTCTCACACACACTTTCACGCTCACACACTCTCACGCATGCATTCTCTCTCATTGTCACACTCTCGCACACATGCACTCAGTCTCTCACACACACACACACTCACTCTCTCACACACATACACTCACTCTCTCACACACATACACTCTCTCTCT
Organism: Mustelus asterias; assembly: GCF_964213995.1. Lineage (NCBI taxonomy): Eukaryota > Metazoa > Chordata > Chondrichthyes > Carcharhiniformes > Triakidae > Mustelus > Mustelus asterias. The sequence continues at coordinate 608,776 of NW_027590210.1, forward strand.
CACACATACACTCTCTCTCTCACACATAGACTCTCTCTCAAGCATATACTCTCTCCCACACACACACACTCTCTCTCACGCACACACTCTCTCTCACACACACACTCTCTCTCTCACACACACACTCTCTCTCTCTCACACACACACACTCTCTCTCACGCACACGCTCTCTCTCACGCCCACGCTCTCTCTTGCGCACACTCTCTCTCTCGCACACACTCTCTCTCTCGCACACACTCTCTCTCTCACACACACTCTCTCTCTCACACACACACTCTCTCTCTCTCACACACACACACACTCTCTCTCGCACACACACTATCTCTCTCTCACACACTCTCTCTCTCTCACACACACTCTCTCTCTCTCACACACACACACTCTGCATTGCTCCCTTTCCCTATCTCTCTGTTACTCTGCATCGCTCCATCTCAATCTCTTCCTCTCTCTCTCTCCCTCTCCCTCTCTATCCCTCTCATCCACCATGTTGTTTATCGTTAAGGGGTCTAATCACGGAGAATTCAAACACTCTTTCTGTTTCTGTCTTGGCAGAATTAGCAACATTAGTGGATATTTCAAGACTGGATTCACACAATACAGACAGAAGGCTGGTGAGCTCAGTACACGTGGTAGCTGAATGTTACAATAAGATAGAATCTGTATTCAGACAACTGTCACCTCACAGGGTCCAAACTTCACCGTGTTAATTTGATTTGATTTGATTGATTTGTATTGGGATGCAGTGAGAAGTATTGTTTCTTGTGCGCTATACAGACAAAACATTCTGTACATAGAGTGCACAGGGGAGAAGGAGAGGAAAGGGTGCAGAATATAGTGTTGCGGTTACTGATAGGGTGTAGAGAAAGATCAGCTCTCACACACACACACACTCTCTCACACACACACTCTCTCTTACACACTCTTAGACACACACAAAATCTCTCAGACACACGCTCTCTCTCACACACACACTCTCTCACACTCTCAGACACACACACACTCTCTCTCACACACACACTCACTCTCTCTCAGACGCACTCTGTCTCCATCACACGTTGTCTCTCTTTCTCACACTCTCTCGCACACAATCTCTCTCACATACACACATGCTCCCTCTGTCTCTCACACACACATACACTATCTCTTACGCACTCTCTCACTCACACACATGCTCTTTCTCTCTGTCACACACACTTTCTCTCTCACACATTCTCTCACACACACTTTCACGCTCACACACTCTCACTCTCTCTCTCACACACATACACTCACTCTCTCACACACATACACTCACTCTCTCACACACATACACTCTCTCTCTCACACACATACACTCACTCTCTCACACACATGCACTCAGTCTCTCTCACACACATACACTCTCTCTCACACACATACACTCTCTCTCTCACACATACACTCTCTCTCTCGAACATATACTCTCTCTCTCACACACACACTCTCTCTCACACACACACTCTCTCTCGCACACACTCTCTCTCTCACACACTCTCTCTCTCTCACACACACACTGTCTCTCACGCAGTCGCTCTCTCTCTCGCACACACTCTCTCTCTCGCACACACTCTCTCTCTCGCACACACTCTCTCTCTCACACACACACTCTCACACACACACACACACACACACACACACACACACACACACACACACACACACTCTCACACACACACACTCGCTCTCTCACACACACTCTCTCTCTCTCACACACACGGTCTCTCTCTCTCACACACACGGTCTCTCTCTCTCACACACACTCTATGTCTTTCACACACTCTCTCTCACACACACACTCTCTCACACACACACTCTCTCTCACACACACACACTTTCGCACACACTCTCTCGCACACAATCTCTCACACACACACACTCTCTCTCACACACACATACACTTTCGCACACACTCTCGCACACAATCTCTCCCACACACACACACACACTCTCTCTCTCTCACACACAATCTCTCTCACACACACACACACACTCTCTCTCTCACACACACACACACACACACACACACACACACACACACACAATGATGGGGCAAAATGTAGAGGAAGATTTGAGCTGTATCTAACCCCGTGCTGTACCTGTCCTGGGTCTGTTTGATGTGCACAATGTGGAGGTAGCCTTTCCTTTAATCTAGCACCATGCTGTATCTGTCATTGGATTATTTGATAGTGACAGTGTATCGGGAGCTTCACTCTGTATCTAAACCCTTGCTGTACGTGTCCTGGGAGTGTTTGATGGGGGACAGTGTAGAGGGAGCTTTACTCTGTATCTAATCCCGTGCTGTACCTGTCCTGGGAGTGTTTGATGGGGACAGTGTCGAGGGAGCTTCACTCTGTATCTAAACCCGTGCTGTACCTGTCCTGGGAGTGTTTGATGGGGACAGTATAGAGGGAGCTTTACTCTGTATCTAACCCCGTGCTGTACCTGTCCTGGGAGTGTTTGATGGGGACAGTGTAGAGGGAGATTTACTCTGTATCTAACCCTGTGCTGTACCTGTCCTGGGAGTGTTTGATGGGGACAGTGTATAGGGAGCTTCACTCTGTATCTAAACCCTAGCTGTACCTGTCCTCGGTGTGTTTGATGGGGACAGTGTCGAGGGAGCTTTACTCTGTATCTAATCCCGTGCTGTACCTGTCCTGGGAGTGTTTGATGGGGACAGTGTCGAGGGAGCTTCACTCTGTATCTAAACCCGTGCTGTACCTGTCCTGGGAGTGTTTGATGGGGACAGTATAGAGGGAGCTTTACTCTGTATCTAACCCCGTGCTGTACCTGTCCTGGGAGTGTTTGATGGGGACAGTGTAGAGGGAGATTTACTCTATCTAACCCCGTGCTGTACCTGTCCTGGGACTGTTTGATAGTGACAGTGTATAGGGAGCTTCATTCTGGATCTAAACCCTTTCTGTACCTGTCCTCGGTGTGTTTGATGGGGACAGTGTAGAGGGAGCTTCACTCTGTATCTAAACCCGTGCTGTACCTGTCCTGGGAGTGTTTGATGGGGACAGTATAGAGGGAGCTTTTCTCTGTAACTAACCCCGTGCTGTACCTGTCCTGGGAGTGTTTGATGGGGACAGTGTAGAGGGAGCTTCACTCTGTATCTAAACACGTGCTGTACCTGTCCTGGGTGTGTTTGATGGCGGACAGTGTAGAGGGAGCTTTACTCTGTATCTATCCCCGTGCTGTATCTCTCCTGGAAGTGTTTTATGGGGACAGTGTAGAGAGAGCTTTGCTCTGTATGTTACCCTGTGCTGTCCCTGTCCTGCGAGTGTTTGATGGAGACAGTGTAGGGGGACCTTTACTCTGTATTGAATCCCGTGCTGTATTTGTCCATGGAGTGTTTAATGGGGACAGTGTCGAGGGAGCTATACTCTGTACCTAACCCTGTGCTGTACCTGTCCTGGGAGTGTTTGATGGGGACAGGACTTGGGGGACATTGGATTTTAGACAATGTTTCGGGTTTTAGACTTTTCGGAGTGAAATTCAGGAACACTTTGCCACACCAGGTGTGATATTAGTTTGGAACTACCTTCTATAATTCACAGTTGATGCTCAGTCACTTATTAATGTTCAAACCTGAAGTTGATAGATGGTATTTTACACACAGGAGAAGCAATTTAAAATCAATGGGTCAATGTTAAAATACTTGCAGGAACAGAGAGACCTGGGCTTTCAGTTCATTTTTACATCTTAAAGATTCAACCTGGGGCTCAGAATCTGTCAGTTGAATCTACTTTTCCTGTCCCGAAAACGTGTCAACAATTGTGTTGGGGAATGTGACAAAAGGTGACATTCCTGCATCCTGCACAGTGGGGTTGGGAGGTTGTTTGAAAGGAGATTCAGAAAGTGTCAATTAGATTGTGTCTCTTTGCAGAAGTTGAGTATTTCACAGGAGACGCCTTGAGATAAAGGAAAGTTTTACCAATGTCTGCGTAACTTTCAAAGTCTCCAGACGCATGAAGGGGGCAGAGATTTTGTAATATTCAGAGCAGGAGATGCCAGACAATCACAGAATTGAAGATGTGAGGCCATCTCTTGTTTCTGAATGTCAATCTGTAGCTTTTAAACTTTAGTCCTGGGCTAATCATTCCAAGTTTGCAAACCCACACTTTGCAGTTGTTAATTTTGAGTTGTAAATTTTCTGAAATTGATTCTGTAATAAAAATCCCTGCAGGATGCAATGATTCCCATTCTGTCTGCTGCTGCAAAGCCCCAGTTTGTGTCTCAGTTTCACTCTTTATCAACCATTTAAGATCCAAGAGCCATAGAATTCCTACACTGCAGAATGAGGCCATTCAGCCGAACAAGCCTGCCCCGACAATAATCCCACCCAGGCCCGAATCCCCCTGACACTAAGGGGCAATTTAGCAAACGTGCAAACTCCACACAGACAGTCACTCGAGGCGGGGAATCGAACCCAGATCCCTGGCGCTGTGAGTCAGCAGTGCTAACCACTGTGCCACCGTGTCGCCCGGTGATGAGACAGAACATTTGCCAAAGTGCACAGAAATAGGCAGCATTGTCAGCATTTTAGCTGGAAGCGTCAAATGACAAAGGGATCTTAATAGTAGAGTCACAGAATCCCTGCAGTGCAGAAGGAGACCATTCAGCCCATCGAGTCTGTACTGACTCTCTGGCACAGTATCTTACCAAGGCCCTTGACCCAGCCCTATCCCCGTAACCCCACACATTTACCTTAATCCACCGAACCAACACAGCTTTGGACAGGAATCGGCAATTTACTGTGTCCAATCCACAAATTTGGAAAATACTGGGATGGATTGAGAAATGGTTTCCGGGCAGAAAACAGAGCTCAGATACAAATGGGCCCTTTGGCCCAACTTTTCCCTGCCACCCAGTTTTTAACCATTAAGCTCGTATCAAATGCCTTGCGTTTGGCCCAAATCCCTCCATACCAATCTTACCAGAATAACTGTCGAAATGCTTTTTAAAATATAAAATTGTGTCCGCTTCTACTACGACCTCTGGCAGCTTGTTCCAATCCCTCACCACCCTATGTGTGAAAAGAATTGCCCTCTGGACCCTCTCCCCTCTCACCTTAAACCTATGTCTTCTAGTTTTAGACTCCCCTCCCTTTTGGAAAAGATGTTGACGAGCTTATCAAAGAACAAAGAGAATTACAGCACAGGAACAGGCCCTTCGGCCCTCCAAGCCTGTACCAACCATGCTGCCCGACTGAACTAAAACCCCCTACCCTTCCGGGGACCATATCCCTCTATTCCCATCCTATTCATGTATTTGTCCAGACGTTCCGTAAAACTCACTATCGTATCTGCTTCCACTCCCTCCCCCGGCAGCGAGTTCCAGGCACCCACCACCCTCTGTGTAAAAAAACTTGCCTTGTACATCTCCTTTAAACCTTGCCCCTCACACCTTAAACCTATGCCCCCGAGATTTTGAATCTTCCACCCTGGTAAAAAGCTTCTGACTATCCACTCTGTCCATGCCCCTCATAATCTTGTAGAATTCTATCAGGTCATCCCTCAACCTCCGTCGTTCCAGTGAGAACAAACCAAGTTTCTCCAATCTCTCCTCAGAGCTAATGCCCTCCATCCTAGGAAACATCCTGGTAAATCTTTTCTGAACCCTCTCCAAAGCCTCCACATCTTTCTGGTAGTGTGTCGATCAGAATTGAACACTATATTCCAAGTGCGGCCTAACTAAGGTTCGATAAAGCTGCTGTATCCATGCCCTCATTATTTTAGAGACCTCTATAAGAACACCACTAAGCCAACTCAAGGGAAAAAAGTCCCAGAGTATCCAGCCTCTCATTATAACTCAAACCATCAGGACCCCATAGCATCCCAGTCATTCTTTTCTGCACACTTTCTAGCTTAATAATCTCCTTTCTATAAGGGTGACCAGAACAATACACAGCATTCCAAGTGTGGTCTTACCAATGTCTTGTACAACTTCAACAAGACGTACCAACTCCTGTATTCCATGTTCTGACCAATGAAACCAAGCATGTGGAATGCCTTCTTCACCACTCTATCCACCTGTGACTCCACTTTCAAGGAGCTATCAATCTGTACCCCGAGATCCCTTTGTTCTGTAACTCTCACCAACACCCTACCATTAACTGAGTAAGTCCTGTGTTGGTTCGATCCACCAAAATGTATCACCTTGCATTTATCTAAATTAAACTCCATCTGCCATTCAACAGCCCACTGGCCCAATTGATCAAGATCCCATTGCAACCCGAGATAACCTTCTTCACTGTCCACTATGCCACAAATCTTGGTGTCAACTGCAAACTTACAAACCATGCCTCCTAAATTCTCATCCAAATCATTAATATAAATGACCAATAACAGTGGACCCAGCACCGATCCCTGAGGCACCCCGCTGGTCACAGGCCTCCAGTTTGACCAAAAAAAACAACCCTCCACAACCACCCTCTGTCTTCTGTCATCAAGCCAATTTTATATCCATTTGGCTACCTCACCCTGGATCCCGTGAGATTTAACCAAATCCTGTCTGCTTTTGTTTTTAAATGTTTACTTGTTTAAACACTGAAACCTCTTGCCCTTGTTGGGAATATCAGTGCGGTTTGAGAAAAGCAAACACTGATCCCACACTCAACACCCCCCAACACAGGACTGAGCAGAGAGTGTGAAATGTGACTGGTGTGAGTGTGGATTGTCTTTTAAAAGTGGGTAAGAAACACTCCTCCATTTTCAAATCTTTACCTTGCTTATGTAGCGTCTTGGACTCCCCTGACACTCACTACCCATCTGAATTAATCTCGATTCCTCACTGTCTAACTGTTACTCTCTGCATTGCTCCCTCTCCCTATCTCTCTGTTACTCTGCATCGCTCCATCTCTCTCTCTCTCTTCCTCTCTCTCTCATCCACCATGTTGTTTATCATTAAGGGGTCTAATCACGGAGAATTCAAACACTCTTTCTGTTTCTGTCTTGGCAGAATTAGCAACATTAGTGGATATTTCAAGACTGGATTCACACAATACAGACAGAAGGCTGGTGAGCTCAGTACACGTGGTACCTGAATGTTACAATAAGATAGAATCTGTATTCAGACAACTGTCACCCCACTGGGTCCAAACTTCACCGTGTTAATTTGATTTGATTTGATTGATTTGTATTGGGATGCAGTGAGAAGTATTGTTTCTTGTGCGCTATCCAGACAAAACATTCCGTACATAGAGTGCACAGGGGAGAAGGAGAGGAAAGGGTGCAGAATATAGTGTTGCGGTTACCGATAGGGTGTAGAAAAAGATCAGCTCACACACACACACTCTCTCTTACACACTCTTAGACACACACATAATCTCACACGCACACACGCTCTCTCTCTCTCACACACACACTCTCTCACACTCTCAGACACACACATACTATCTCACACACACACACACACTCTCTCACACACACACGCTCTCTCTCTCTCACACACACTCTCTCACACACACACACGCTCTCTCTCTCTCTCACACACACTCTCTCACACACACTCTCTCTCACACACACACGCTCTCTCTCTCTCACACACACTCTCTCACACACACACACACTCTCTCACATACACACGCTCTCTCTCTCACACACACACTCTCTCACACTCTCAGACACACACATACTATCTCACACACACACACACACACTCTCACACACACACGCTCTCTCTCTCTCGCACACACACTCTCTCACACTCTCAGACACACACATACTATCTCACACACACACTCTCTCTCACACACACACGCTCTCTCTCTCACACACACACGCTCTCTCTCTCTCACACACACACTCTCTCACACTCTCAGACACACATACACTCTCTCTCACACACACACTCACTCTCTCAGATGCACTCTGTCTCCATCACACATTGTCTCTCTTTCTCACACTCTCCCTCTCACACACACACACAAACTCATATTCTCTCTCTCACACACACATTCTCTCTCACACACACAATGTAGAGGGAGATATACGCTGTATCTCACCCGATGCTGTACCTGTCCTGGGTGTGTTTGATGTGTAGGCAGCTTTTCCCTGCATCTATCCCCATGCTGTATCTGTCATTGGAATATTTGATTGTCATGATGTGGAGATTTGATAGTTATTTGATAGTGACAGTGTAGAGGGAGCTTTATCTGTATCTAACCCCGTGCTGTACCTGTCCTGGAAGTGTTTCATGGGGACAGTGACGAGGGAGCTTTACTCTGTATCTAACCCCGTGCTGTACCTGTCCTGGGTGTGTTTGATGGGAACAGTGCAGAGGGAGCTTTACTCTGTATCTAACCCTGTGCTGTACCTGTCCTGGAAGTGTTTCATGGGGACAGTGACGAGGGAGCTTTACTCTGTATCTAACCCCGTGCTGTACCTGTCCTGGGAGTGTTGGATGGGGACAGTGTAGAGAGAGCTTTACTCTGTATCGAACTCTGTGCTGTACCTGTACCTTTCCTGGGAGTGTTTGATGGGAACAGTGTCGAGGGAGCTTTACTTTGCATCTAATCCCATGATTCAGTTACTGATAGACTGTAGAGGAAGATCAGGTCACACACACACTCTCCTTCCACACTCTCAGACACACACACACACACACACACACTCAAACACACACACATGCTATCTCTGTCTCTCACACACACATACACTATCTCTTACGCACTCTCTCACACACACACATGCTCTTTCTCTCTCTCACACACACTCTTTCTCTCTCTCTCACACACTTTCTCTCTCACACACATTCTCTCACACACACTTTCACCCATGCATTCTCTCTTACTGACACACTCTCACACACATGCACTCAGTCTCTCACACACACATACACTCAGTCTCTCACACACACACAGATACACTCACTCTCTCGCACACACACACTCTCACACACACAATCACTCTCACACACACACTCTCTCTCTCGCACACACTCTCTCTCACACACTCTCTCTCTCTCACACACACATTCTCTTTCTCACACACACACTCTTTCTCGCACACACTCTCTCACACACACACACACACACTTTCTCACACACTCTCTCTCTCTCGCACACACACTCTCTCTCACACACACAAACTCTCTCTCTCTCACACACACACACACACAATGATGGGCAAAATGTAGAGGAAGATTTGAGCTGTATCTAACCCCGTGCTGTACCTGTCCTGGGTCTGTTTGATGTGCACAATGTGGAGGCAGCTTTTCCATTAATCTCGCACCATGCTGTATCTGTCATTGGATTATTTGATGGGGACAGTGTAGAGGGAGCTTCACTCTGTATCTCACCCCGTGCTGTACCTGTCCTGGGAGTGTTTGATGGGGACAGTGTCGAGGGAGCTTCAGTCTGTATCTAAACCCGTGCTGTACATGTCCTGGGAGTGTTTGATGGGGGTTGTGTAGAGGGAGCTTTACTCTGTATCTAACCCCGTGCTGTCCCTGTCCTGGGAGTGTTTGATGGGGACAGTGTAGAGGGAGCTTTACTCTGTATCTAACCCCGTGCTGTACCTGTCCTGGGAGTGTTTGATGGGGACAGTGGAGAGGGAGCTTTACTCTGTATCTAACCCCGTGCTGTCCCTGTCCTGGGAGTGTTTGATGGGGACAGTGTAGAGGGAGATTTTCTCTGTATCTAACCCCGTGCTGTACCTGTCCTGGGAGTGTTTGATGGGGATAGTGTCGAGGGAGCTTCACTCTGCATCTAACCCTGTGCTGTACATGTCCTGGGAGTGTTTGATGAGGACAGTGAAGTGGGAGCTTTACTCTATATCTAACCACTAGCTGTACCTGTGCTGGGAGCGTTTGATGGGGACAGTGGAGACGGAGATTTATTCTGTATCTCACCCCGTGCTGTATCTGTTAGAACATAAGAACATAAGAAATAGGAGCAGGAGTAGGCCATCTAGCCCCTCGAGCCTGCCCCGCCATTCAATAAGATCATGGCTGATCTGACGTGGATCAGTACCACTTACCCGCCTGATCCCCATAACCCTTAATTCCCTTACCGATCAGGAATCCATCCATCCGCGCTTTAAACATATTCAGCGAGGTAGCCTCCACCACCTCAGTGGGCAGAGAATTCCAGAGATTCACCACCCTCTGGGAGAAGACGTTCCTCCTCAACTCTGTCTTAAACCGACCCCCCTTTATTTTGAGGCTGTGTCCTCTAGTTTTAACTTCCTTACTAAGTGGAAAGAATCTCTCCGCCTCCACCCTATCCAGCCCCCGCATTATCTTATAATATCTGTTCCGGGAGTGTTTGATGGGGACAGTGTAGAGGGAGATTTACACTGTATCTAACCCCATGCTGTAGCTGTCCTGGGAGTGTTTGATGGGGACAGTGTCAAGGGAGCTTTACTCTATATCGAACCACTTGCTGTACCTGTCCTGGGAGTGTTTCATGGGAACAGTGAAGAGGGAGCTTTACTCTGTATCTAACCCCGTGCTGTACCTGTCCTTGGTTTGTCTGATGGGGATATTGTAGAGGGAGCTTTACTCCATATCTAACCCCCTGCTGTATCTGTTCTTGGAGTGTTTGATGGGGATAGTGCAGAGGGAGCTTTACTTTGTATCTAACCCATGCTGTGCCTGTCCTGGGAGTGTTTGATGGGGACAGTATCGAGGGAACTTTACTCTGTATCTAAACCCGTGCTGTACCTGTCCTGGGCGAGTTTGTTGGGGAAAGTGCAGAGGGAACTTTACTCTGTATCTAACCCCGTGCTGTATCTGTTCTGGGACGGTTTGATGGGGACAGTGTACAGTGAGCTTTAATCTGTATCAAACCCCGTGCTGTAACTGTCCTGGGAGTGTTTGATGGGGACAGTGTCGAGCGAGCTTCACTCTGTATCTAAACCCGTGCTGTCCCTGTCCTGGGAGTGTTTGATGAGGTCCCTATCAGATCCCCCCTCAGCCTTCTAAATTCCAACAAGTACAAACCCAATCTGCTCAGTCTCTCCTCATAATCAACACCCCTCATCTCCGGTATCAACCTGGTGAACCTTCTCTGCACTCCCTCCAAGGCCAATATATCCTTCCGCAAATAAGGGGACCAAAACTGCACACAGTATTCCAGCTGCGGCCTCACCAATGCCCTGTACAGATGCAGCATCTGTTCTGTGTTTCCTGAAATATCCCTTTCAACGTCTGCCGCTGCATCTCTATTGACCTGTCCCTTAACCTCATTTGCATTGAACACAGTTCAGTCCTGGATACGATTAACAGAAAAATCCAATCACTGTAATTCGTTGTAAACTCACTGGTGACTCAGCAATGTGGATAGCCGACTGGATCTCTTCCAAAACTCAGAGCAGTTGAATGGTCTCTCCCCGGTGTGAACTCACTGGTGTGTAATCAGCTGGGAAGACTGAGTGAATCCGCTCACGCACTCAGAGCAGGTGAACGGCCTCTCCCCAGTGTGAGTTTCCCGCTTTAACGGGTAACTGAGTCTCTCCTCACATTCTCCACATTTCCACGGCTTCTCCCTGATGTGACTGTTACTGTGAACGGTGCCGTTTCCTTCCAAGTTCAAAATTCTCTGCTTTGCAGGTTGTGACAAATTGTGCGGCTTCACCCAGTCCTGATCTGATGTTTTGTGTGAGTTTGCTGACCCTAAATCCTCCCCTTCTCAACCCAATATTAACACCGATAACAGGGCTGGAGTTATTTTTCGATTCAGCAGAAACAGATCCAAATGAACATGGTTCAGTCCTGAATATAATTAACTGCAAAAGTCAAACGTAATAGTTACTTGTGAATTTGCTGGTGTTTCAGCAGCCTGGATGAGGCAGTGTATCCCTTCCCACACTGGGAACAAATGAATGGCCTCTCCCCAGTGCGAACCCTTTGGTGATTTACCAATGTGCATGATTGACTGAATCCCTTCCCACACAAACAGCAGGTGAATGGCCTCTCCCCAGTGTGAGTTCGCTGGTGTTTCAGCAGATGAGATGAGGTAGTGAATCCCTTCCCACACTGGGAGCAGGTGAATGGCCTCTCCCCAGTGTGAGTTCGCTGGTGTTTCAGCAGATGAGATGAGGTAGTGAATCCCTTCCCACACTGGGAGCAGGTGAATGGCCTCTCCCCAGTGTGAGCTCGCTGGTGTAGTGCGAGGTTAGATGACCGATTGAATCCCTTCCCACACTGGGAGCAGGTGAATGGTCTCACCCTGGTGTGAATGCGCCGATGAATCTCCAGCTGGGATGGGTAATCAAATCCCTTCCCACCGTCCCCACATTTCCACGGCTTTCTCCCTGTCATGACTGCAATTATGTCCCGAAAGGCTGGATGATTGGTTGAAATCTTGTCCACACACAGAATATGTGTGCAGTTTCTCTCCAAGGTCAACGGTGCATTTTTCTTCCATGTCCAAAATATTTAGGTTATGGTAAATCGGCCGATTCAATTGGGTTCTGATATTATATTTGCTTTCAGTTTCCAGATTGTAAATCCTTCTCTTCCAGAACCCTGTGAAATTGATTTAAAACAGAATCAAGGGAGTGAGAGAGAACCCACAAAAACACAAAAGTGGGTTGTGAAATTGAGCTGAATGAATCTGGGTTGGTGCTCGGAGAAAGTGACCATGAAAACTGCTGGATTGTAATAAAACCCCAACTTTAAAACTTTCCACCTCAGTGACATCGCCCGACTCCACCCCAGTCGCAGCTCATCTGGGACCCTCACCCATTCCATTGTGATGCGGAACTCAGGGGAATGGGACTGACTGAATTGCTGTAAGAAGTTTAACAACACCAGGTTAAAGTCCAACAGGTTTATTTGGTAGCAAAAGCCACACAAGCTTTCGGAGCTCCAAGCCCCTTCTTCAGGTGAGTGGGAATTCTGTTCACAAACAGGGCAGATAAAGACACGGACTCAATTTACATGAATAATGGTTTGAATGCGAATACTTACAACTAATCAAGTCTTTAAGATACAAACAACGTGAGTGGAGAGAGCATCAAGACAGGCTAAAAAGATGTGTATTGTCTCCAGACAAGACGTCTCCACAGACATGTCTTTATAACTCGTATTTTAATACTGACTTTAACAAATATATTTTAAATAGGTTTATTTTAAATGAGTTAAAACCAGCCTTAAAATGGTAGATATAGTATAATAACCATCGTACTTTTCAGACTGGAAACTTTAACCTGCTGTTTCACTTTCATTTAGGAGCAGATCCCAGTTTTACACCAATCTCTGATTCATGTATCCAGCATTCACCGTCATTCTAAAAGCAGAAGTTGCTGCAAAATCTCAGTACGTCTGACAGAATCTGTAAAGACAGGAACAGTTAATGTTTCCAGTTGAATGTGACTCTTCTTCAGTGTCAAAACATTAGCTCTGTTTCTCTCTCCGGAGATGCTGTCAGACCTGCTGAGTTTTTACAGCACTTCTTGTTTTTATTTACGAGTTCAGGACTCAGACAAAGACAATCCACAATACAAATCTTACAACTGGGCCGGGGTTTATTAACATCAGCAGAAACAGACACCAATGAAAATGGTTGGGACCTCGATGTGATTAACAGCAAAATTCAGTGCTTGCAGTCACTCGTGAACCTGATGGTGTTTCAGCAGGTGAGGTGACTGAGTGAATCCCTTCCCACACACGGAGCAGGTGAATGGCCTGTCCCCAGTGTGAATTCGCTGGTGCTTTACCAGGTGAGGCGACTGAGTGAATCCCTTCCCACACACGGAGCAGGTGAATGGCCTGTCCCCAGTGTGAATTCGCTGGTGCTTTACCAGGTGAGGTGACTGAGTGAATCCCTTCCCACACACGGAGCAGGTGAATGGCCTGTCCCCAGTGTGAATTCGCTGGTGCTTTACCAGGTTGGATGATTGACTGAATCCCTTGCCATAATCAGAGCAGGTGACTGGTCTCTCCCCGGTGTGAACTCGCTGGTGCCTCCGCAGGCTGGATGAATCAATAAATCCCTTCCCACAACTGGAGCAAGTGAATGGCCTCTCTCCAGTGTGACTAGGCTGGTGTTTTAGCAGGTTGAATGACTGAGTAAATCCCTTCCCACACTCGGAGCAGATAAATGGCCTCTCCCGATTATGAATTCTCTGGCGTTTCAGCAGGTCGGATGAATCAGTGAATCCCTTCCCACAATCAGAGCATCCTCCCCATTGACCAACTGTGAGAATGAACAAAATGCAGTCCTGGGTGTAATTGAGAGCAGAAACAATAACAGCAGAATCCAACCCCTGGAATCACTCGTGAACTCGTTGGTGTCGCAGCAGCTGGGATGAAAGACTGAATCTCTTCTCACACTGAGAGCAGGTGAACGGCTTCTCTCCAGTGTGAACTCGTTGGTGTATCCGCAGGTTGGATAATCGAGTGAATCCCTTCCCACACTGAGAGCAGATGAATGGCCTCTCCCCAGTGTGAACTCGCTGGTGTCTCAGCAGGCTGGATGAATCACAGAATCCCTTCCCACACTGAGAGCAGGTGAATGACCTCTCCCCAGTGTGAACTCGCTGGTGTCTCAGCAGGCTGGATGAATCACAGAATCCCTTCCCACACTGAGAGCAGGTGAATGGCCTCTCCCCAGTGTGAACTGGCTGGTGCCTCAGCAGGCTGGATGAATCACAGAATCCCTTCCCACATTGAGAGCAGGTGAACGGTCTCTCCCCAGTGTGAATGCGCTCGTGTGCCCGCAGGCTGGATGACCGAGTGAATCCCTTCCCACACTGAGAGCAGGTGAATGCCCTCTCCCCAGTGTGAACTCGCTGGTGTGTCTGCAGGCTGGATGACCGAGTGAATCCCTCCCCACACTGAGAGCAGGTGAACGGCCTCTCCCCAGTGTGAACTCGCTGGTGCCTCCGCAGGTGGAATGAACAAGTGAATCCCTTCCCACACTGAGAGCAGGTGAACGGCCTCTCCCCAGTGTGAACTCGCTGGTGTGTCCGTAGGTGGGATGAAGAAGTGAATCCCTCCCCACACTGAGAGCAGCTGAATGGCCTCTCCCCAGTGTGGCTGCGGCGATGAGCTTCCAGCAGAGATGGGGCTCTGTATCCCTTCCCACAGTCCGCACATTTCCACGGTTTCTCCATGGTGCAGGTGTCCTTGCCTCTCTCTTGGGTGGACAATCAGTTGAAGCCTCGTCCACACACAGAACACGGGTACCGTCTCTCCCTGCTGTGAATGGTGTGATATTTATTCAGGCTGTGTAACTGGTTAAAGCTCTTTAGTCAGTGCACTGGAAGACTCTCACTCGAGTGTGGCAGTGTGTTGCTGCTTTTCCAGTCACACTGATGTTTGAAATCATTTCAAATCAACAGACCGGACAACCATTTCTCCTTCTCGATTCAAAGGCCGATGATATTCAGCTCCCAAGGAATATGACTCTCTCAGATCCAGACGTGACGTTTGAGATTTCGGCCGGTGATTCCTCTTTCAATATCCTGTAAAACAAGTTTACAAAAGTCATCGGTGTCAGTACAGGATAGAAATTCAGAACAGACAGTTCTAGTTTCTATGGAATCTTCTTTCCTCTCTCATTCCCCAAACAGCTGTAAATTTCCATCCCACACACTCTCCCTCCATTCTCACTCTGCTGTATCTAATATTCACCCTCCCAATTCTCCTGAAGGTGCTGATTGAGGCTGATTGACAGATCCATGCTCACTGCTTCCTGTCCTGGACACAGAGACCATAACAACTAGGAGCTGCAGTCGGCCATTTGGCCCATCGAGCCTTTTCAATTATTCAATGAGATAATTTGTTCATCTACCTCGGCATCATTCTCCCCACACTAAACCCATATCCCTTGATATCTTCAATATCTAGAAACCAATCAATCTCTCTCTTGAAAATAGTTGATGACTGAGGCTCCACTGTCCTCAGGGGTTGAGAATTCCAAAGCTTTACCACATCCTTGAGTGAAGAAATCCCCCCACATCTTAGCTTTTGCTCCATCTTCTTGTCTGTTCCCCATAATCCTTGACACCCTTGTCAGTCAAAGATCTGTCTAACTGGAATATATTCAATGATCCTCAGCCTCCACTGGTCCCTGTGGAAGAGAAATCCAAAAGACTCACAACCCTCTGAGGGAAGAGACGTCTGGAAATATATAACGTAGCTACAGTTCCATATTACAAGATATTCAGATCCCAAGGAATATGACTCTTTCTGGATGTGACGGTTGAGATTTTTGCCTGTGATCCCTCGTTCAAAATCCTGTGAAATGAGTTTGCAAAAGTCATCACAGTCAGTATAGGATAGAAATTCAGAGCAGACAATTCTAGTTTCTCTGGAATATTCTTTCCTATTTCATTCCCAAAAAGTTTTAAATCTCCATCCATATCTATGGATTCTATTTACAAATGAAAGTGGATGGGCACTTGAAGGAAGTAAACTTGCAGGAGAATGGGGATATAGAGTGGGAATGGGACTGGAATGTTATACAGAGAGTCAGCATGGACTCGAGTTACCAAAATGGATTCCTTCTGTGCTGTAACGACTTTATGACTGGAAGTGTATAACATCGCTACAGCCTTATATTACAATGCAAGAAATAATAATAAATGTATTTTATTACAGAAGCATAAAGAATGTATCTAATCTGGGTACCATATAATAACACTAGACATATCTCTGTCCTATATTAATTTACTGTACGCTTAAATGTCAGCCTTCTCCTGGGGAAAGCTGCCCTTTAATTATGAACATGAGGAAAAAGACCATCCTTTTCGACAGACAAATAAATGTGTCAAGCTGAGGGAGCAAAGGATGTTCACCAGGCTGATTCAGGGAATCACAGGACTGATGTATGAGGAGAGACTGACGAGGTTAGGATTGTTTTCGCTGGAGTTCAGATGAATGAGGGGGGAATCTCAAAGAGACTGATAAAATTCTAACAGGTCGAGACAGGATAGATGCAGGGAGGATGTTCCTGATGGAGTCCAGAACTGGGGGGTCACAGTCTGAGGATTCAGGGCAGACCATTTAGGACGGAGGTGAGGAGACATTTCTTCACCCAAAGAGTGGTGAGCCTGTCGAATTTATTACCACAGGAAGTAGTTGATGCCAAAACATTGAATGTATTCAAGAGGAGCCTGGATAAAGCACTTGGAGCGAATGGGATCAAAGGTTATGGGGAAAAAGCAGGATTAGGCTATTGAGTTGGGTGATCAGCCATGATTGTAATGAATGGTGGAGCAGGCTCGAAGGGCCAAATGGCCTCCTCCTGCTCCTATCTTCTATGTTTCTATATCAATGTCTTTAAGAGAGAGAGAGAGAGACCTGGGCCAACCTTTCCAGAGTCTGCAGCCTCCCTGGATTCACTTCCTTTCTCTTCAGTTGCTGCAAGTCCCCAATTTCCCCCAGAATGAGAAAATAAATGGAAAGGGGGAGAAAAGAAAGTGTTTTACTCACAGATATTGGCCTTTTTTAGGTCAAAACAAATAAACAAACTCAAGTTAAATCAGGACAAAGTTAAAGGGGCAGCTCCCCAAAAGGAGGGGGAACAGCCCGAAACAGAAATCAAAGTACAAAGGAAACTTAAAAACATCAAATTAAAATGTGATTATTAGGGTCGATAACGCACCCCAACCCCTGCGGTGCCCAACGGGCACGGAAGGCGTCAACCTCGCCCGTGGACACCGCCTGCTCCCTCTCCAGGGACACCCGGCCGCGAACGTAGCCGCGGTAGAGGGGCAGACAGTCAGGATGGACGGCCCCCTCGATCGCCCGCTGCCTGGACCGGTAAATGGCGTGTTTCGCCAGGCCCAGGAGCAGGTTCACGAGGAGGTCGCCATCCCGACCCTCCCCTCTCCGCACCGGGTCTCCGTAGATCAGGAGCGTGGGACTGAAGTGCAAACAAAACATCAATAAAAGGTTCTTTAGGAAAACACAAAGGGAGTGCAGCCTAAGACACAAAACATAGACATGGTCCACGGACTCCACAAGGCCACAGAAGGGGCAAGCTTCGGAGCCCGTGAACCAGTGAATCCTACGGTTGTGCGGAACTGCTGCATGCATCACCCTCCACCCCAGGTCCCCGACGTAATTGGGGGAGATCCCTCCGTAGAGGGACCTCCAGCGGGGACCTCCGCCGCCCGGCGGCAACAAGGCCCGCCAAGGTGTATCCGGGCGACAGGCGAGGAGGCGGTAGTGGAGGGTGTGCAGCAGCAGCCCGCACAGGAAACGCCTCCGCGCGGTAGAAAAAGGCACGGAGGGCATTTCCGCGAGGCAGCTCAGGCTGTGGGGCACCTCACCCAGGGGAGGGGGCTGAGGCTTTGGGCCAATGTGGAATTCCGCCCGAACAGGGGAACGCTCGGGCGGGATCCCACCGCACGCCTGCGCCGTCTCGAGTTTGCGTGCAGTTTCGGGGCCGAGCACGACCGTCCTAAGGTCTAGGATGGCTTTGGCCGTGCGCCAGATGGACGTCCCCGCGCGCTCAGCCAGCACGCGGGGACTCATCCAGCCCGCCCCTCCGCCATCGAGCACGTCCCCGATTCTGGTCACCCCGGCGTCCACAGCCCCCCTCTCCGCCAGCCACCTGAAGTCATATGGCTGGAGGAGCGAGAGCCGCTACTCCTGACGGGGGAGAGCTGCATCGTGAGGCGTCCGTGTTCCAGACAGTGAGGAGGTCCTGGTAAAAGACGGGCAACTCCTGCAGGGTGGTCGAAGCACGCCCCAGTTCGATATGCAGGAGCTGCACGTCATAATTCAGGCCGTGGCAGTGGCGGAAGAAATGCGTTGCCATGGCACACCATCGTGGAGAGGGCTCAATGTAAAGGTACCTCTGCAGGGCCTGGAGGCGGAAGGTCGCTATCTGAGTGCGGAGGCACACCAGACCTTGTCCCCCCTCCTGAAGTGGGAGATGCAGAACCGCAGCAGGGACCCAGTGCAGCCGATTGTCCCAGAAGAACCGCAGGAGGGTTCTCTGGATATTGGCGACAAAATGTGGAGATGCCGACGTTGGACTGGGGTGAACCCAGTAAGAAGTCTCACAACACCAGGTTAAAGTCCAACAGGTTTATTTGGTAGCAAATACCATAAGCTTTCGGAGCGCTGCTCCTTCGTCAGATGGAGTGGAAATGTGCTCTCAAACAGGGCACAGAGACACAAAATCAAGTTGCAGAATACTGATTAGAATGTGAATCCCTAAAGCCAGCCAGGTCTTAATTGGTGACAAAGCTAGGGGGAGGGGTCAAAGGGACCAGCCGGTACCACAGCATGGAGGCGACCAGCTGGTTTAAGACGAGAACTCGCGCCCGTGAATGGTCACAAACACTCACCTCTGAAACAGTTTAACTGATTTTAATGTTAAAATCTCCTGCTAGAGCCTGCAGCTGGAAAGATATCAGAAGCATTGGCATCAGAGAAAAATCTCCCAGTTGAGGAAATCCCCGGGGAGCGGGGGTGATGTCACTGTGCAATTGTAAGTATGTGATGAGATCACAGACAGGAACACAGAATACCTGGGTCTGTGCAAACCAGTGATCACCACACACATTATGGAGGATGTGAGACTCCTTGACAGGGTGCAGAGGAGATTTATCAAAATGGTTCCAGGCATGAGGAATTATAGTTACAATGTTAGGCTGGATAACTTGGGGTTGTTCTCCTCGGAGCAAAGTAGATTGATAGAGGTGTACAAGGGTACATGGAGATGTCAAAGTTTACCTGTTCTGTTTACACCTGTACAAGCTCTGACTATGGGTTATCCAGTTGGTTCTATTCTCTCTCTACAGATGCTGTCAGATCTGCTGAGATTGTCCAGCATTTACTGTTTTTATTTCCCTTTCTTTTTCCTTCTCTGCCACCGCTCTGCCTCATCAATAAGACATTGGGACTCAGGGGGTTGATGCAGTTTGATTGACAAGTTGTCTCCATTCTGAACACTGGGGAACAAGCTCCTCCCACTGATTGACAACATTGCCCTCTACAAACATGGCGGCCACACGTGCGCACTACCGCATGTTGCCCCCAATAAAGATGGCGAACGTTAACCCGGGACGAACACGAGGAGCTGCAGCCCTGCTCGGTACAAACTGGGTACGGGAAGCTCTCTTCCGCGGTTTGCGGCTTACACAACATGCTTACGCAGCGTTTCCACCCACCTGGACGATCCATTGCTCTCTCCGTACCGCCAATCACCTCGAACAGATTTCCGAGCCCAAAACAAAAGCCGCTTTCGATCGCCATTACTCACACTGCGCATGCTCCAGTCAAAGCTGGCCCCGCCCCTCGTACGCTCCTATTGGTTGGAGGACCGATCGGGAGCGATCGGTCCTCCAGCACTGCCCCCTCTTCCCATTGGTCCGCGCTGCCGTCAATCAGCTGGGCATTGTGACGGTGACTTGCTGTTTGTCCAATAATAACAGTAAGAAGTTGAACAACACCAGGTTAAAGTCCAACAGGTTTATTTGGGAGCAAACACCACACAAGCTTTCGGAGCGCTGCTCCTTCGTCAGGTGAGTGGGAATTCTGTTCACAAACAGGGCATATAAAGACACAAACTCAATTTACAGAATAATGGTTGGAATGCGAATACTTACAACTGATCAAGTCTCAAAAGTACAAACAATGTGAGTGGAGAGCTTCCACCCTAAACACGTTAAAGAAGCCATCCCCTACGGACAAGCCTTCTGTACACACAGGATCTGCTCGGATGAGGAGGATCGCAACAGACACCTCCAGATGCTGAAAGATGCTCTCATAAGAACAGGATATAGCGCTCGACTCATCGATCGACAGTTCCGGCGCGCCACAGCGAAAAACTGCACCGACCTCCTCAGAAGACAAACACGGGACACGGTGGACAGAGTACCCTTCGTCGTCCAGTACTTCCCCGGAGCGGAGAAGCTACGGCATCTCCTCCGGAGCCTTCAACATGTCATTGATGAAGACGAACATCTCGCCAAGGCCATCCCCACACCCCCACTTCTTGCCTTCAAACAACCGCACAACCTCAAACAGACCATTGTCCGCAGCAAACTAGCCAGCCTTCAGGAGAACAGTGACCACGACACCACACAACCCTGCCACAGCAACCTCTGCAAGACGTGCCGGATCATCGACACAGATGCCATCATCTCACGTGAGAACACCATCCACCAGGTACACGGTACATACTCTTGCAACTCGGCCAACGTTGTCTACCTGATACGCTGCAGGAAAGGATGTCCCGAGGCATGGTACATTGGGGAAACCATGCAGACACTGCGACAACGGATGAATGAACACCGCCTGACAATCACCAGGCAAGACTGTTCTCTTCCTGTTGGGGAGCACTTGAGCGGTCACGAGCATTCAGCCTCTGATCTTCGGGTAAGCGTTCTCCAAGGCTGCCTTCACGACACACGACAGCGCAGAGTCGCTGAGCAGAAACTGATAGCCAAGTTCCGCACACATGAGGACGGCCTCAACCGGGATATTGGGTTCATGTCACACTATCTGTAATCCCCACAGCTTGCCTGGACTTGCAGAGTCTCACTGGCTGTCCTGTCTGGAGACAATACACATCTCTTTGACCTGTCTTGATGCTCTCTCCACTCGCATTGTTTGTACCTTTAAGACTTGATTAGCTGTAAGTATTCGCATTCCAACCACTATTCTGTAAATTGAGTTTGTGTCTTTATATGCCCTGTTTGTGAACAGAATTCCCACTCACCTGAAGAAGGAGCTTAAGGCTCCGAAAGCTTGTGGCTTTTGCTACCAAATAAACCTGTTGGACTTTAACCTGGTGTTGTTAAACTTCTTACTGTGTTTACCCCAGTCCAACGCCGGCATCTCCACATTAGCAATAACAGAGTCTCAGTGTAACAATGACACACACAGGCTCCAATACAATCAGAGTGGAGATGGGGCACAGAGACAACACAGCAAAGCACTGACTTACTCTGAGTGTAACAAATACAATGTTTGTTCAAATAATAAGAGTCACGTTGCAGTATGTTAGCGAACACAGCATTGGATCCAATGTAATGGTAATAGTCAGTATCTCGTGCACCATAACCAAAGTTTTGGTTTCATTTGATGGTGTGAGTGAGTCGTGATCTATTGATATAATGTATTTAAATTCGATGTGTGTTACTCTGCCACTGTCATTATCAGACAATAACCTGTCTGTTATTCCAATTCTGCTGTATTTTACAACTGCAGTTTCAGTGTCTCTGAGGTCATTTTAACTGCAGGTAATCTGACATTAAGGGAGACAAGAGGCCCAACAAACATTTGATTATAATAGGAGGACAAAGTGTAAGGGAACAATGATATTTTAGGGTGTCTGTGTTGTGGTGAGTGTCACTGGGAGGTGAGTGATAAAATACAAGTGGAAACATCATGACAGAGACACATGTGACTGACTCGGCCTGACTGAGAGCTGTTATACTCGAGGCGAGAATATTGAGGACATGGGGAACTCCAGGGATTTCTGATATCTGAGGTGTATCTGTTAGAGGAACTGAAAATAATCAGTTCCTCCTCATGGTTATCTCCAGTTCGCAAGTTACACAGACACACAGGAAAGAGATCTGACAGCTCATCAAACCCAATATTTTAATCTTCTGTTTGAGACACATTATAACCGAAAAGTTCAAATATTAAAACCTTCGGAGAGAAACATTCAGAATGTCACAAAGATGAGTGAACTGTCCAATTCATCCCATTCACCATAACTCTGCCAATTTACCTTCTGCAAGTATTTATCCAATTCCCTTTGAAAGCTACTTTTAAACCTGCTTCTAGCACCTGTCAGTTTGTGCATTCCAGATCATATCAAGTTATTGTGTAAAACATTCTCCTTATCACCCCCTCCAGTTCTGTTGTTAATTAAATTAAATCTCTGTGTCCTCTGCTTACAGACCCTCCTGCACCGGGGAAATCGATTCTCTCCATCGACAGACCCTCCTGCTCCTGGGAGATAATTTCTCTCCATTGACACTATCATAAATCATTTGTCGTTTTAAACACCTCTATTAAATCTCCCCAGCACATTCCCTGATCTAAGATGGATAACCCATGTTTTTCCTGCCCTGAAGAATTATATGGACTCAAAATGTTAACTCTCTCAACAGATGCCACCGGACCTGCCGCGTTTTTCTGCTTTTCTCCCTGTTTTTCCCTCTATAATCAATCAGAAACTCTTCATGATTTTGAACATCTCGATCAAATAGGAATACACAGAGCCTGAGAGAGATACAGAGGAAAGGAGAGACAGAAAGACTGAGAGAAAAATTGAGAAAGATTTTAAAAAGCAGAAAGATGAGGCAGTCAAAGATAAAAGACCATAAGACCATAAGACATAGGAGCGGAAGTAAGGCCATTCGGCCCATCGAGTCCACTCCACCATTCAATCATGGTTGATTTCAACTCCATTTACCCGCTCTCTCCCCATAGCCCTTAATTCCTCGAGAAATCAAGAATTTATCAATTTCTGTCTTGAAGACGCTCAACGTCTCGGCCTCCACAGCCCTCTGTGGCAATGAATTCCACAGACCCACCACTCTCTGGCTGAAGAAATTTCTCCTCATCTCTGTTCTAAAGTGACTCCCTTTTATTCTAAGGCTGTGCCCCCGCGTCCTAGTCTCCCCTGTTAATGGAAACAACTTCCCTACGTCCATCCTATCTAAGCCGTTCATTATCTTGTAAGTTTCTATCAGATCTCCCCTCAACCTCCTAAAC
This sequence comes from Mustelus asterias, assembly GCF_964213995.1. Classification (NCBI taxonomy): domain Eukaryota; kingdom Metazoa; phylum Chordata; class Chondrichthyes; order Carcharhiniformes; family Triakidae; genus Mustelus; species Mustelus asterias. The sequence continues at coordinate 632,437 of NW_027590210.1, forward strand.
TCCAATGAATATAATCCCACGATCCTCAGACGTTCATCGTATGTCAGGCCTACCATTCCTGGGATCATCCGTGTGAATCTCCGCTGGACCCGCTCCAGTGCCAGTATGTCCTTCCTGAGGTGTGGGGCCCACACCTCAGGTGAGAAACAGAAGAAACAAGCAATACAGAGAGAATGATATACAATATAAGGGAGCAGGCTGTCAGTTCCCAGCTATGGGGAGCAGAGGGAACTCAGTAACTGATCCACAGACACAGCTGGTTATATCTGCGAATGGAAACTCTGAACAGAAATAACTGGCTCATTTGTAAATGTCACCACAATGTGACCTGTGTGACTCTGCCCTGACTCTGTGGACAGATATCGGCCGCATTGACAGATGTTCTCACCAGATTGTTGTCCCTGGATTTATTTTCTGCTCAGAAGTGAGATGTGCGTTTTTGAACCGGCAGCAGAGAAACAGCAAGTTGTATTACCTGAGAATGAAACAGCCGGTGTCACTTTGATGTTATCACCGTGAACAGTCTTCCTTCCTGTGAGGGTGAACTCACTCTGACAGCATCAAGAGCAACCACACAGATTGATGCTGGTCTCAACATTACATTCACCTCTATTCCCATTTTAAACAATAAAGAAAGGAGATTATTTGGACTTTTAACACATTCACTGAATTGGGAGATGGACTGAGGGTCATCACTGGGAGAAATGAGGAATTAGAGAACAAATGAGTTTTCCCAAAGAGGGTTATTAGAAAAGAGGAGATTTAAAGTGAGTCAGGGCCTGTCAGAGGAAGTGGGAGAGAGAAACAGAGAGGATTGAATCTCCATCAATTAGATGTTTTCTCAGACAGCGAAGAGATGAAGTGTGTTTGTGCTTTTTCAGACAGAGGTAATGAGAGAGAGAAAACAATGAATAAGTTTAAGCATTATCTGAAATAGGAAGGTTAAATGAGTGAGTGTTTGAAAGAAAGATAGAGAGACATTAAGTGATGAAGACAGTTTCTGAGAGGAGAGAGGTTAAGTGAATGTGAGAGAGGAGCGAGGTTAGAGTGGAAGAGAGATGGAAGGTAAGGTAAGTGTGAGTGAATGCCTGGAGAGAGAGAGAGAGACGTTCAGTGAGTGTGAGAGAGATGAGAGGTGTTGAGTGATTGAGTTTCTGAGAGAGAGGAGATGTTAAGTGAGTGAATGTCTGAAAGAGAGGAGAGCAGGTTCACACCCAGGGATCACTGAGAATGATCAAAATAAGGAGATCACCCAGAAAACTACCAACAGGAAACTTCAGCTGAACACATCACTCATTCTTAAATGGTCAGTCAGGACTCTGATGCTTCACTCTGTTCTGTTTATAATGGTTAAAGGCTGATAGGAGTGAGGCTTATTTAGAAGGATAGTGTATGGGAAGCACACAACAAAACTGAGAATTCTTGGACACACACTGCAGCTCCTTCTCTATCTGGGAATCAAATTGTTGTCTAATTGTCCCAGCAGTTAACAGGCTCCTTTGAACGTCTCCAGCTGCTACTTTAATGCAGACTTCAACCAATTTATTTGAAGCCAGTTTCTGGTCAATAAACCAGGACTGACACACACACACATTAAAATGTTTTAGACTTTTTTTCATTTTTAGTCTGGAAACCTAAACCTGCCGTTTCACTCTCAGTCAGGAATAGATCCCAGTTTTACACCAATCTTTGACAGCACGTTTCCAGCATTCACCGTTGTTCTTCCTGACTCTAAACACAGTTGTGAAGGAGCTTCTGTTCCGTGTCTAGGAGCTCTGAACCATGGAAAAGAACGACTGGGACACATTTCTTACACACCTCAGGATTCACCCACACGGGGACTTTGCTGTCAGTGAAAAGTGACGAAAAAGACCAAAGTGCTGTGTGACCCTCTCAGCGAGACCCTGAAGGACTGGGTCAAGAATGAAGTTCTGTTCCTACTGTGTGATCCTCCCTCAGATTGCCCTTTCTGAGCTCCAGCCTGGTGACGTTAAACACTCAAATGGAAAAGACAAAAATCTACAACAATGATTCAATCAAATGTCTATTTCACATTTATTCAGAATATTAAACCTCAACAGAAGAAAAAAGTCAGAGTGAACATGATTCAGAACTGGATATGATTCACAGCATCAATAAGTGTAGAATCCAAACCTTGCAGTCGTTTGTGAACTCGCCGGTGTGTTAGCAGGTGGGATGACTGAATAAATCCCTTTCCACAGACAGAGCAGGTAAATGGCCTCTCCCCACTGTGAACTCTCTGATGTGTCAGCAGGTTGGATGACTGACTGAATCCCTTCCCACACGTGGTGCAGGTGAACGGCCTCTCCCCAGTGTGAACTCGCTGGTGATTCAATAGGTTGGATAAACGAGTGAATCCCTTCCCACAAACGGAGCAAGTGAATGGCCTCTCCTCACTGTGAACCTGCTGGTGTGTCAGAAGGTTGTATGAACGGGTGAATCCCTTCCCACATTCAGAGCAGGTGAACGGTCGATCCCCTGTGTGGAGTTGCTGGTGTATCAGAAGGTTGGATGAATTAATGAATCCCTTCCCACAGTCTGAGCAGGTGAAGGGCCTCTCCCCAGTGTGAATTCGCTGGTGGTTCAATAGGGCAGATGGACGGCTGAATCCCTTCCCACACGTGGAGCAGGTGAACGGCCTCTCCCCAGTGTGAGCATATTGGTGCGTCAGCAGATCCTTTTTATTTTTAAAGCTCTTCTCACAGTCGGAACAATTAAAAAGTTTGTTATCAGAGTGAACAAGTTGATGTGTCTGCAAGTGGGATGACTGAATGAATCCTTTCCCACACACAGAGCAGGCGAATGGTCTCTCCCCAGTGTGAATTCGGTGGTGTGTCAGCAGATCCTTTTTGCATTTAAAACTCCTCCCACAGTCAGAACATGTAAACAGTCTCTCATCAGTGTGAACAAGTTGGTGTGTCACAATGTGGGATGAGCGAGTGAATCCCTTCCCACACACAGGGCAGGGGAACGGCCTCTCCCCAGTGTGAACCCGTTGGTGAGTCAGAAGATTGTATGAATGGGTGAATCCCTTCCCACAGACGGAGCAGGTGAACGGTCTCTCCCCAGTGTGACTGCGCCGATGAACTTCCAATTGTGATGGGAAACCAAATCCCTTCCCACAATCCACACATTTCCACAGTTTCTCCATGGTGCTGGTGTCCTTGTGTTTCTCCAGGTTGGATGATCAGTTAAAGTCTGGTGCACACACACAACATGCATATAGTTTCACCCTACTGTGAAAAGTGTGATGTTTCTTCAGGCTGTGTAACTGGTTAAAGATCTTTCCATCGTCAGTTCACTGGAACACACTCACTCAACTGTGTGTTTGTCCCGATGCTTTTCCGGTCACACAGATGTTCAATTTCTTTGCCCACAGGCAGAACAGACAAATATTTCTCCTTCCACATTCAAAGACCAACGATATTCAGCTTCTAAGGAACTGAATGACTTTGTCAGATGTGATGTCCGGTTTGAGTTTTCTGTCTGCCGTTCCTTCACTTCGAATATCCTGTAAAAAACAGTTTAGAAAAGTCATCACTGTCAGAACAGGATAGAAATTCTGAACAATTCCAGTTTCTCTGGAACTTTTTTCCTCTCTTGTTCCCCCAAATCTGTAAATCCCTGTCCCACACACTCTCCTTCCTCCCTGGGCTGAAATCCAAACCCATCTCCACCATTTCTTTCCTCCACTCCCAGTTTTCTCCCTCCCTCTCCTCTGTCTGGGTTCAGTTCATGATGTGGCTTTAAGGCTTGATTAGCTGTAAGTATTCGCATTCCAACCATTATTCTGTAAATTGAGTTTGTGTCTTTATATACCCTGTTTGTGAACAGAATTCCCACTCTCCTGAAGGAGCTTAAGGCTCCGAAAGCTTGTGGCTTTTGCGACCAAATAAACCCGTTGAACTTTAACCTGGTGTTGTTAAACTCCTTACTGGGTTCAGTTCTCCAGCTCCTGTCTGCAGACTGACAATAAAACCAGTGGGTCTTATTGGGGGTGTTGGGGCCTCCAGAGGGTGTTGGTGAATCCTCCCCGCCCACCTCCCAGGGTTTCCTTCCTTCCCAGAGATCAGAGTCCTCATTGATTTGAGGTCAAAGTGTAACCTCTTATTTATTGTCCCCCTCCCCCATCCTCTGATGTGAACCATCCTCCAGTGGCTGAGCCAGGATGGGACCGTTAACCTGGGCCTGTTCCCGGGAGGGAGGGAGGGAGAAGCCCCGCAGCTGCAAACCAGGGAGCTGATGCAATGATTCTGAAGGGTTTGCGGATCCACAAAGTGTTTCCAAATCCTCCCCCAGCCACCGCCTAACGCTGACTCCGCTTCCCCGGGACAAACAAGCGCCAAGGGCAGCAATGACACTGCGCATGCTCCACATCACAATGCCCGGGGACTGATTGACGGCAGCTCCGGACCAATAGGAAGAGGGGGCGGGGCTGGAGGACCGAGCGGGAGCGGCTGGTCCTCCGTCCAATCGGAGTGAATGAGGGGCGGGACCTGAAGCATGCGCAGTGCGGGTAATGGCGGCGGACGGACGGTTTCAACTTGGAAGCGAGATCAATACGAGGTAGAGGGCGGCGCGCGGGGAATGATAAATGTGGCGGGTGGGTGGAGAGGCTTCGTAAACATGTTGTTCAAACCCTGGAAATGAACTTCCCGGTCCCCCCCCCCTTTGTACCAAATGGAGCGGCGGCTTGTAGTGTTAGACCCGGGCTGACTGCCGCCATTGAGGCTGCATGTGGGAGGCCGGCAGGGATTGTGACCGGAGAGTGAAGCCCTGACGTCACAATGGAATGGGTGTGGGTGTGACGTCACAATGGAATGGGTGAGGGTGTGACGTCACAATGGAATGGGTGAGGGTGTGACGTCACAATGGAATGGGTGAGGGTGTGACGTCACAATGGAATGGGTGAGGGTGTGACGTCACAATGGAATGGGTGAGGGTGTGATGTCACAATGGAATGGGTGAGGGTTCCAGATGAGCTGAGACTGGGCTGGAGTCGGGCGATGGCACTGACATGTGACCCGGTGGCACAGTGGTTAGTGCAGCTGCCCAACAGCGCCAGGGACCCGGGTTCAATTCCAGCCTCGGGTCGCTGTCTGTGCAGAGTTTCTACATTCCCCCCGTGTCTGTGTGGGTTTCCTCCGGGTGTTCCGGTTTCCTCCCACAGTCCAAAGATATGCCGGTTAGACGGATTGGCCATGCTAAATTGCCACTTGGTATCAGGGGGATTAACAGGTAAATATGTGGATAGGGCCTGGATGGGATTGTTGTCGGTGCAGGCTCGATGGGCTGAATGGCCTCCTTCTACACTGTATTTTATTATTCATTAGTGTTAATTAATTACTATTAATGCTTCTATGAATGAAGGTGGTCTTGATGATGATGTGGACATGTGGCTGGAAGCTCATCTTGGGATGAACTATTTCACCCTGGTTGTGAACAGCCTGGTTCAGCCTCAGACAGTTGCCAGGAGGAGAGATAAAGTTGTTGGCGAGGGAGTGGAGTTTGTCGTGGGGACTGAACACAATGGGTTCAGTCTTCCCAGTATTTATATGAAATAAATTTCTGTTCTTTCAGTACTGGATGCCAGACAAGTCAGGATGGTGTGTGAGTTGGAGAGGAACTTGGAGCTGATGGTGTTCACAGGGTTTGGAAATTCTGTCAAAGTTCCTGTTGAGTTGTAGATGTATAAAATCTCTCTCCTCACCTCCGGCCTCTCCTACTTCTCTCTGTTTCCACTCAGAGTGTGGAGATGCCGGCGTTGGACTGGGGTAAACACAGTAAGAAGTCTCACAACACCAGGTTAAAGTCCAACAGGTTTATTTGGTAGCACAAGCCACAAGCTTTTGGAGCGCTGCCCCTTCATCAGGTGAGTGGGAGTCGTGTTCCCAAACAGGGCATATAAAGACACAAACTCAATTTACAAGATAATGGTTGGAATGTGAGTCTTTACACGTAATCAAGTCTTAAAGGTACAGACAATGTGAGTGGAGAGAGGATTAAGCACAGATTAAAGAGGTGTGTTTTGCAAGCATGTGGAGATGCAGGCGTTGGACTGGGGTAAACAGCAGTATGTAGCCGAACAACACCAGGTTAAAGTCCAACAGGTATATTTGGTAGCAAACGCCACTAGCTTTCGGAGCGTTGCTCCTTGGTCAGGTGAAGGACAGTTAGTGAGATTTTGCAACCCTCGGCAAGTCGTGGGGGTTTACAGATTGTGTGACATGAACCCAAGATCCCGGTTGAGGCATAATAAGAGAAGAAGCCTAAGCATCTTCTCAGTGCTTTTGCACTAGCAGGTAAGGGAAGTTCAGAAAGGGGGCGCATACGGTCTGGATCAGGGCCAATGACCCCGTTTTCCACCACGTATCCTAGGATGGCTAAACGGCGCGTACGAAACACACACTTCTCCCTGTTGTAGGTCAGGTTCAGGCGAGATGCAGTGCGTAGGAAGTTCAGGAGATTTGTGTCGTGGTCCTGCTGGTCATGGCCGCAGATGGTGACGTTATCCAGGTACGGGAAGGTAGCCCGCAGCCCGTTCTGGTCCACCATTCGGTCCATAGCACGCTGGAAGACCGAGACCCCATTGGTGACACCAAAGGGAACCCTGAGAAAGTGATACAAGCGACGGTCAGCTCACACAGGGTGACAGTATCTCAGATCGATATTGCAAATGTAAGTTCCGATCATTAACTAATGTAATTGCAACTGGACCACACCAGTTGCTGTTTTTGAGTGTTGTCTTTTGTTGCAATGTTAAGAATCTCCATCACTCTCTCTGTGGAAACTGAATTACCCGCGTGTGTGCGCGCGCACCCTGCTGGGCACTAACTGGAACTGCCAGTGTGGGGTTTTTGCACGGCATTCGCTATATCTCTGCAGCAGTGTGGGCTCCATGGCACAGAAGTACCCGGCGCTGTCGGAAATCAGTGTGTTACTGATCGTCAGCTCGCTAGTCTTGTTCTTTTTATCAAATTTGGAAGAAAACCGATCATTGAGGTCGGGATTCTTTTGTACATTCTCTCCAATAAGCTGAAACATGTACACTGGAGCTTTCCCGGGCTGCTGACTGTACCAGTACACATAAGGGCTGGAATCGCTTGTTTTCAAAGTGCAGGTTAGTGTGACATCATTTTCCTCTTTAACCTTTATTACAGGATCCAATTGTTCCACTTCGTCTTGGTGGCTCCTTTCTAACAGAAACAACAGCAATATGACAATCAGAGTTAGCCTCAGATTAAACGACACAATTATCATTATCACTATTGTTTTATCAACAAGAATATCTGGGTTACAGCAGTCAGGAGGAGCTTGTAGTTTTACTGGGAAGAAAATACTTACTGAGAAGTGAGAGAATGATGAGGATCGGAGTGAGATAGTTCACCATGATGCTTCCTGAGTCTGTAACTCTGCAATGAGTGAAATCCTGTCAGAGACAGAAAGACACTGTTCCACTGCACTGCTGATCCAACCAATGAGAGGAATGGAGCAGCGGCAGCAATCCGTCCAATCACACAATAGGTTCAGAGTGAGAGCAGAAAACGGAAGTCGTGGGCGGGGATGCAGGAGACAAAATATTGAGTGAAGTGTGAGGCAGCTTCAGCTGCACCCGGAACGGAAATAGCGAGACTTCCATCTCCGGAATCTGTCACCATTCTGCACCTGCTCACTGTCCAAGTGACTGAGAAGAAATAGAGAGGGAGGGGCATAACGGGGCCAGGGACATGAACAAAATAGAAACATATTCTATTGGAAAGACGGAGGATGAGGGGAGACTTAATAGAGGTGTATAAAATTATGAAAGGCATAGATAGGGTGAACGGTGGGAAGCTTTTCCCCGGGTCGGTGGTGACGTTCACGAGGGGTCATAGGTTCAAGGTGAAGGGGGGGAGGTTTAACACAGATATCAGAAGGACATATTTTACACAGAGGGTCGTGGGGACCTGGAATGTGTTGCCGGGCAAGGTGGTGGAGGCGGACAGACTGGGAACGTTTAAGACTTATCTAGACAGCTATATGAACGGAGTGGGAATGGAGGGATACAAAAGAGTGGTCTACTTTGGACCAGGGAGCGGCACGGGCTAATTGTTCTTTGTTTCTCGTTTCAAGGCTTCATTCTATGATCATCTTGCTGGTGCCAGTACAGAGCGAGACTGCGGATAGTTGGGAACCTGTCTCGGGGGCAGGGAATTCAGATGGTGTTCGTAAAGCAGAAGTGGAAATGAATAGGGTTGGGAAGCATTTTCTGATCAGGGCCAGTGTGATCTCCTGGACTCGTTTCGATCGCCTCAGGGGGTCGGAGAGGAATTTCCCAGATTTTTTTTCCCCATATTGGCCCTGGGGTTTTCACTCTGGGTTTTCGCCTCTCCCTGGAGATCACATGGTCTGGAATGGGGGGTGGGGGTGAGTTAATAGGTTGTGATGAACAAAGCATCGTAGCTGTGAGGGACAGCTCGGTGGATAGGATATTAGGATGTAGATAGGCTGGAAAATTGGGCGGGGATCCTGGATTCAGGATTCAATCCTGGACCGGGGAGCGGCGCAGGCTTGGAGGGCCGAAGGGCCTGTTCCTGTGCTGTATTGTTCTTTGTTCTTTTGTTCTTTGTATAGCGTATCAATGCAGGAGATGAGGCCACTCGGCCCATGGTATCTTTGCCTAACAGAATTCAGAATTGATGTGGAGAATTCAGAATTGATGTGGAGAATTCAGAATTACAGAATTCTTCAATTCAGCTTTCAAACCCCGCATCTCTCACAGTGACTGCATTTTTCTGCTTTCAACTTATCTCTCATTCCCTCCTGAAACTTACTATGAATGCACTGAACTCATTCGGGAGGGGTGTGTTGGAGGGGGCGATTTTACATGCCTTCATCTTGGAGCCTGTTATGTTTTGCACAACATGCCACAGTCGGTGCGGGTCTGTGTGGCTAGCCTGCGACTCTTGTTTGGTCCAGTAATGTCTTTTGGCATCTTTGATGAATCTCCTTAGATGATATCTGACTTTCCTGCATAAGTCAGGGTCGCCTGACTTGAACGCCTCAGACCGAGACTTCAGCAAACAGTGGATAGCCCTGTTCATACATAGTTTCCTGTTGGGGATTTGTTTCTTGGGCACATAATCTTCCACACACTTACTAATGAAGTCAGTTACTGTAGCAGCGTACTGGTTCAGGATGGTCGCAGAGTTTTTAAATGCTGATCAGACCACTGACTCGAAGCAGCCCCGAAGGAGATAATCCAATTCCTCGGACCAACAGTTCACGGCTTTTTTTGACTGATTTCGTCAAACAATATACGTTTGCTATCAATGCTCATATATATTTTTGCTTCGAAATAGCTCTTTTATTTACATTTTCTCAATATTGTTACTGGCCACGGTTGTGAGTCTCGAATGCACTCCGACATTGAACCGAACTCGGTATCCCACTGCCGCCTGGTGGCGGCGACCTGAACTGCAAAATGCAGCTTTCGATCACCTGTGAGTCAAGTTTACGTTTAACAGTTTCCGGTCATAAATTCCACTGTTTTTATTTATGCATTATTAGAATTTTAGATGTCACCCGGGGTGGAGAAGCTTATTTGATAAGTCCACCTCCTCCAGACAAAGACTATTGCACACATCCGAAGCATGGACATTCTGTCACTCAGCCGCTGTCCTCAGCTGCAAAGACAGAAAGATAAGCGGTGAATTTAGAATGTATCTATAATGCTAGATTTTACTCTCTGAAAAGTGCAGCATTCTGAAAATATCAATTGAACCGGTTTTGTGCCTTCTTTCTCATAAGCAAAATAAACCAAATTAGTCGGTTCGATCCTGACTATATGCTGATTCAAAACCTCCAAACATTCTCCAAAATCTTGGCGTTCTCTCGACTTCTTCGTGCCCAGGATTTGAACAGAGAACTTCAGCAATGATTTCAGCAGATTTAGCATCATTTTCCGATATAAATACCAGCGGTATGAAGACAAAAGCAAAATACTGTGGATATTGGAATCAGAAACCGAAACAGAAAATGCTGGAAAATCTCAGCAGGCCTGACAGCATCTGTGGGGGAGAGAAAAGAGCCAAAGTTCCGAGTCTAGAAGACTCTTCGTCAGACCTTCGTCTCAACAGTATAAAGGTCGCGTTGAAAAAACCCCAATTTATATTTCTGGCTGTGTCTTGGTATGTACTGCAGTCAACCATGAATCCACTCAACAGCCAAATTCCAGCGTGCATTAAACTGGATCCGCCAGCTGGGGACGCCAAAGAGACTCACCCAGCAACACATAGTCGGTTTTCTGGCTGAAATCGGGTTTTGTGTGCTGGTGAACTGCCATCTTGAACCGCTGCAGTCCCTGAGGTGTAGGTAAACCCACAGTGCTCCATTCACTGCCTCCCAGCTCTGAAACCAAGAATTGGGAAACAAACGTACGCTCAGCTGTTTGGAATTAGAAAGAAACCAAATGGTCTGACTGGATACCACCTTTTCATTCTCAGAAATGAACCAAACCGCAGAGGCATAGGACGTAACTCAACATTAACTTAAATCTTCACTAAAATCATTTCAGGCTCAGCCCGCTCTGTTCAACTCAACCAATAACTTCCTGCAAACATGTCGGTATTTGCTTTGTATTTGCTCCTCACAATTGCAGCTTTCTGAACTGACACTTTTACAAAGAACAAAATACTCCTCGTGCAGTCATGTGTTCTGTATTAACAGTATTTTCTCTCGATTTCTAAAGTGGTCTATCACATGATGATGTGAAGCATAATTATCGGATGGTAAAAGCACCGGGTTTCATCTGGACAAAACGGGCAATGGCAGTAACAGCGCACTCTGGCTTCATTCAGCACCGTTCCGTCAACCCAGACAATGCACTGCAGACGAGAAATGAGGCAAAAGCATCAAATATTTCCCGGTGACCGAATATGTTACCGAGAATCATAGCAAAGCATTCCTACAGTGCGGAAGGAGGCTATTCGGCCATCGAGCCTGCACCAACAACGATCCCACACAGGCACTATCCCCGTAACCCCATGTAACGCCTGGTAATCTCCCTGATGTGGAGATGCCGGCGTTGGACTGGGGTAAGCACAGTAAGAAGTCTCACAACACCAGGTTAAAGTCCAACAGGTTTATTTGGTAGCAAATACCATAAGCTTTCGGAGCGCTGCTCCTTCGTCAGATGGAGTGGTCTCTGTTCTCAAACAGGGCACAGACACAGAAATCAAATTACAGAATACTGATTAGAATGCAAATCTCTACAGCCAGCCAGGTCTTAAATGCACAGACAATGTGGGTGGAGGGAGCATTCAACACAGGTTAAAGAGATGTGTATTGTCTCCAGACAGTACAGCTTGTGAAATTGTGCAAGTCCAGGAGTCAAGCTGCGGGGGTTACTGATAATGTGACATAAATCCAACATCCCGATTTAGACCGTCCTCATGTGTGCGAAACTTGGCTTGATGAGGAAATCGAGACTCAGTGCCGATCTACTTGGATTTTGTGTTGATGAACGAGGTTTAGGGGGCAGAATGTTTTACATCCAGAATAAAGAGGGATCAAGTGTAATTGGTCGATCTTTCTTAAATATCTTCCATGTAAAAATATTTGATTTTGTTTAGAAGCTGCCTGTGGTCAGATAAACACCATGGGATCTGGGTTACCCAATGATTCGATTTCTTTTCACACACAAACGCAGAAAGTGCTGGAAAACCTCAGCCGGTCTGACAGCATTTGTGGGGAGAAAGTAGAGCCAACGTTTCGAGTCTATTAGGTGACCCTTCGTCAGATAAATGTTGTTGACGAAGACAAACTGTGCACGGATTCCACAGAAACTCCTTCAAATTTGGATTGGACAATGACTTCACGCGGAAAAAAAACAGTTTCAGGGACTGAGAGGAGGATGTACGTTCTGAGGAAGGATCATCTAGACTGGAAAATGTTGCTCTGTTCTCTTCCCACAGATGCTCTCCGACCTTCTGAGATTTTCTGTTTTTGTTTCAGATTGCAGCCTCCGCAGTATTTTGTTTTTAACTCGATTTCTTTTGTTGGTCAGTCGTGTTTGCAATTCAATGTTGTGTATTTCAGATAAGTTCAATTCAGAATATTAAATAAATGTTTGGATATTAAATAAAATCAGGATATTCCTCTTGTCAGGGTGAGGATGTTGAGCTAGAATAAAACATAACCAGAACGGTACAGGCCATCAACTAAATGGTTGATGCTTCAATTGAAATCCCGAGGCAGAGTTTCCGAGGATAACGGAGCCAGGCCTGAGCAGCGGGAGGAGCTTCTTGTATTTGAAACGATCATTTGAACTGCACTTGGGTAGAATTCACATGAATAATTACCTCAAATTGAAATCAACGACTTCATTGTTGAACAATTAAGCAGTGAACACTTTTATCAATTAAAGTAACTGTAGTAAAGTAGGGCCCTGGTTTATAGAAAATTGATTTGTTCACACATGATCGGAAAGAGAAGCAGCAGCGGATCAAAAAACCACATCCTTACACCGGAAGAGCATAGTCTGATTCCAGCCCATCAGATTGCAGAGAACCCGAGTGTCTGAAACGTTATCTGGTGCATCTTACATTCGGGGAATACTGAAGTTGTTGATTCACTTCGCGCTCTTCTGCTGTGAGCTGTGCTCCGTTTTCCTATTGACATTGTTACTGTCTCACACGGTGCAAATGTATCTGTGCCTTGTCATTATGGTTCTACCAATTTGTAAGCGCAGGAAATTTACTCTGTAACCTATAGAGACTGTTTACTGATATTCATTTTGTTCCAGTGCCTCATTGTCTGAATGTTTTTACAGATCGGTGTCGCTCGGACCAAGTTTCACAAACTCCCACAGCGAGAACAGTCCAGAGCGGGGATTCGGTGCAGATAAACTGCAGTTATGACATTTCCAGCTTTTACAGAATGGATTGGTACAGGCAAAAACCCGGTCAGGGTCTGAAGTGGATAATAAGCGGATTCTCGGATGGCAAAGAGAGAAAGGAGCGATTCGAATTGGAACTTTCCACTGCGAGCAAATGGGGCCAGTTGATTATTGAAAACAGTGGGAGCGCGGATACCGCTCTGTATTACTGTGCGATAGAGCCCACACTGAGAGGAAAGACGGGAGTCACTGTACAAAAACCTCACGCCTGTGTACATTTGCTGCAACGATCAAACAAACAGCAGACTGCAGGCAAGATATGTCAGAGAGCAGGAAATGGAGCATGCGAGCGGGGTCGCCCGGGGCTTTGTAATTCCCCAATATCTGCCAGCGGCTTTGCTCAGATTTATTGACAGTCAGAGCATAACTTATCCGATGAAGGAAACAGTCACTCAGTGAGTGTGGGCTTTATGTTGAGGAAATCTTCCGCATTGTTGTTAATTTTATGCTGAAAATCTATTGTTTCAAATCAGATAATTGGTCTGTGTCCAAATACAGCAAAATCTGGAAAATATTCAGGCTTGGCCTGACAAGCAACATTCACGCCACATGCGTTCATCGAATCCTGCAGCGCAGATGGAGGCCATTTGGCCCATCGAGTCGGCACCGACAACAAGCCCACAAAGGCCCTACTTCCATCTCCCCACATATTTATCGTGCTAAACCGCCTGATACGTACGGGCAATTTAGCACGGCCAATCACCCTAACCCGCACACTTTTATACTATGAGAGGGAACCGGAGCAGCCAAAGGAAACCCACACAGACAGGGGAGAACGTGCAAACTCCACACAGACTGCGACCCGAGACCGGAATTGAACCCGGGTCCCTGGCGCTGTGAGGCAGCAGTGCGAACCACTGCGCCACCGTGTCGCCCCATGCAGTAACCATCTTCAAATGAGAGGATTTAACCATTGCCCCTTGACATTCAATGGCATTACCAACACTAACTCCCTCACTATTAACAATGGCATTACCAACACTAACTCCCTCACTATTAACAAGGACGCAGATTTCAGAACACAAGGGGACATGTGTAAGCCTTATACACATCATTGTTGAGGACACAGTTCAAACACTTGGATCCGTGTAGCGTTAATCTCAGACACAATGTGTAAGACAGACTGGGAAAGATGAAGTGGGGATGAGAGAGAGAGCACAATGCACAGCGGAGACTTGAGCAACTGGGGACATTTTCAATGGAGCTGCAATTCTGTTCAGAAGTGGTTGGCAGACTTGTACCCAATCAAGACAGGTTGGAAAAGATTGAAAAGGAACAGAGATAACCCGGCTGGCCTCTCAGTGCGTGACTGGAGAGCGGCATTTCTGGTGATCTTTATTAAACGGAGAGAGAAGACTTTTGTGTTCTGTGCAGTCGGCTGCTAGGTGGTTCATGCCAAACTGTAATGGGGACAGAATCTATAAGTAATTTGCGGAGACAAGTGGATAAATATTTGACCAGTAAACGGAAATTTTAAGAATATAAGATACATCGAATGCAAGCTGCTGATAAAGAATAAGTGGGGAACCCATCAACAGAGACAGTACGTGAGCAATGGGCCGAATGGTCTCTGTTAGTGCTACAACTGTCTACGATTCTAAGATTATGAACGGCTCTTTTCATTTAGAAAGACACCAGAGCACCGCAGTTATGAAACAATTTACTCTGTTGTTACACACCGGAAGCAGAGGGGGTCGGGGGCAGTGACGGTTCAAGTGGTCTCTGGTTCGAGAAACAGCCAATCACTCAGTGGCACCGCAAGTGACGTCAGAGACCGACATCCCATAATAGTGGTGACACGGTGGCTCATCAGAGTGTAAAGCTCCCGCCTCTCCTTCCCCTCCCCACCACTCAGAGTCTAGGCCTCGGCTGCAAGTCCCAGTCTAGAAATGAGACCCGGACTGATCCTCCTGTGCATCTTCATCAACATGGAGAAGAACACCCGCAAAAACCGCTTTCCAGTTGGGACTCTGATGCTGTTGATATTGTGTGGGTTTATGTTTCTATTATTCATTATTTCAACACTCTCTTCACATCATGCGGTTTGTGAGTGATTTTCTTCTGTTCACAGCCGTTCAGTGTGAGTTTCAGAGCTCCCACCCTGAGCAGATGGTGTCTCGGGAAAGGGAACGGTTTGAACTGAATTGCCGGCTCTCCGTTGCTACAGACGTTACCGTTCTCTGGTTCAGACAAACACTGACATGGGCTCCGACACTGATCGCCTCCATTTACGATGGAAGTGCGACCGAAGGACGTTACACACTGTCCTTTGACCGAGTAAAGAATTCAAAAACCATCTGTATTGATGACACCTCGGTCCAGGACTCCGGAATGTATCTGTGCGTGAAGCAGACACAGTGAGACACAGAGCGGATCCGGGTGAACACTATCCTGCTCACTGCCCTGCCTCCGCTGCACGTTTAAATTTACCCAAAACTGGTGCCTTTAGCAATGCCGCTGATATTAGAAGTATCGATTTTCCATTTTTAACCTTCCATCTGGATAGAGTTGCAATATCCGATAACTGTCAGTACAGATGCAGTGTGTGGAAACATATTAAGTAAACTCTCTTGTTTCGTTGTTCCACACACACTGAGTAAAGAAACAAACAGGAAAAATAACTGCTTCTCAGACACCTCAGCGGATAGAAATGCAACAGAAAGATGGCTAAACATGGAAAAAAAGGAAGATAGAAAGATCTATAATAAGTAGATTTGTTCTTTGGATAGATAGACGCATAGATTAGTTAATTCCGTCTATGTACGCAAGCACTTTATTTATCCCCGTATGTATCTTCATGTTAATTGTATTCTTATTTTGACAGATGTTCCTTGTCACTCGGAAACATTTCAGATGTCGGTGAATCGGGTAAAACTGGGACAGACCGTCTCCCTTCACCACAATGTTACTGTCACTGCAAATGACTTTGTGTTCTGGTACCGGCAATTCACCGATCAACCTCCCGAGTATCTCGTATCCACATTCAGAGATGCAAAAGTTGAGGGAAGGTTTACAGTATCTGTGGACGGTGTGAAAGGCTCCACTGCTCTCACTGTTAACACGGTTGAGTTGTCAGACGCTGCGGTGTATTACAGTGCCGTGAGGCACGGTGAAACAGAGAGATCAGGAGCCTGTACAATAACTCACTCATGATGTGGAGATGCCGGCGTTGGACTGGGGTAAACAAAGTAAGAAGTCTTACAACACCAAGTTAAAGTCCAACAGGTTTATTTGGTAGCAAAAGCCACTGGCTTTCGGAACAGGCTGTTCCTTCGTCAGGTGGGTGGGAGTTCTGATCACAAACAGGGCACAAAGACACAAACTCAATTTACATGAATAATGATTGGAATGTGAGTCTTTACAGCTAATCAAGTCTTAAAGGTACAGGCAATATGAGTGGAAGGAGCAATAACTCACTCGACATGGGGACAGAGGACACAACAGCACATTGACTTTAGAAATGAGTGTGATGCAAGTAAAATCGACAGAAAATGTTCTTGATCCGAGTAATATGGTGGAATTGAAAATGCATGTTATTATTTCTAATCATTGAACTTCCAGATTAACACTCAAAAGAAACATGTAAATCATTCTTTGATACATTGGCTGATTGAAATTTGGTTATCACAATTGTTTTATTATGAGCGAGCTTTCAAAACGTCCGTTCGTTCGAAATGAACGATTCAAACATATCAGTTGTGGATTTATGAGTTTATTAAAGCAAAATTCATCCATCTACACAGCTGGACAGGCGCTGTGCTAATGGCGCAGGCGCGTCTGAAAACTGAGATAAATGATTTGTATCAACACTAAACAGCAAATGTAGCAAAATCGAAATGATAAAGGCAGCAGATGTAATAGCAATAACATCAAAGTAATAAAACACATAATAAACTGCAACAATAAAAATCCTGCAATATGATGCAGCAACATAAACACAATTGAGAATCGCTGTTTCACAGATGACGTCCCAAGACTTCATCTTTCGCTAAAACTTGCAGAACCGTCAGTCCCCCCTGTCACAGGTGACAGCTGGAGTTACAGGAAATACCTGTGCGTCTTGACACCACCACAAACTACAGCGCAAGAGCCGATGTGTGAATTACGGAAGTTCTGAACCGGAAACTCTGGGATCTATCCCCACTTCAGGGCATTATGGTTACAGACATTATCCGGTCACACAGGTTGATGATCTGCTTGTAAATTCTTCCAATAAGCCGAATGACAAGTGATAAGAACAGGAGAGTTCCCTGGCCAGCCTTACTGCAGGAGGTGATGGAAACCACTGCAGGACTTTGCCAGGCATATTCATGGAGCAATCAAATGGAAATCTCTGGTCTACCAGCGCCGCCTCAGGGCATGGTACCTGGCACATGGTACCTACAATATTACTGAACGCCATGACATGCTGAGTCAAAATTGTCTGCTGGTGTTTTCTGCACAGATGGGGAAACAGTTTGGGTCATCAAACTGTACAAATATTCTCATGTTAATTCTGTAAACTGCCCCGTTGCTTTGTTTTGGTAATACATTTTTAATAAGAAAACATATCTTGGAATTAATAGTTTGAGAAATCACCAGGATTTCAGGTTTCATTTCAGACTCACTCTGATCACAATGTTTGCCTAACGCTCTGTTATGTTGAGTGGGGCTCTGACAGTTTTTGTACAGGTTCAGCCCAGCTCTGTGTCTCTGTGGGTCTCAGAGCGCAGTAATAAACCCCGGAGTCTGCCAGCTCTGTTTTAGACACTTTCAGCGGGACGGTGCGGGTTGTATCATTGAGTTCCGCTGAAAAACGGTCCCCTGAGGATCCCCCTGTGTTTCCGCCGTATTTGTTTGCCTGCAGCAGGAACTCCATGGATCCGCTGGGATACTGACGGTACCAGAACAAGTATAGAGTGCTCGCACTTGTAGTTGAATAATTACAGAACAACCTTACATTGACTCCTTCAGTAACGGAGACTGCAGGTGTCTGTGAAACAGAATCTCCTCGACAATGCCCTGTAAAAACACAAAGGAATATTAAGTTACACAATGCGCCTGCACTCTGTTTCCCCCAGGACTTGCTCGTCATCCTGAACATAACCTTAGAGAGAAATCAGACGGCTGAACAGAAGCATATTTTTCACAGTTCAGTGGCTGGAACGGGAAGGTGCTGGCGGTGATGAAATAAAACTTCCAGCATAAACATCCTGTACTTTCTAACGAGATTAGTTCCTCGCCTTCATTCCCTGTGACTGGAACGGGAAATTGCTCAGTGTCTGTGTGTTTGAAAGTCTAGTGATTGTCAAATCATTTTTTGTTATCAGAGAAGTTTGAATTTCAGCCTAACTCGTCCTCTCTCATTCCCTGAGGGGAAATGTGTCGGCTGCCATCAAACAGTGTTCAGTGTTGAAATCAGCGAGATCCGAATGACTATTCGAAGTTGGGATCAAGCCAATCCTCCTATCGCCTCCCCTCACCCCCTTCCACTGAACGAACTGCCCGACAGAATATAGTGTGAGGGAAACATGTGAAACACAGTGTTGAGCAACTTGTGAACTTACCAGTTAAAAGAGCTGCTGCTGTGAGGAATAAATATAGGGTAACAGGAAACATGTTTGCAGAGAGCTCGCAGTGGATGTGACCAGAAAGGGTTGAAAGATGAAATTGTTTTCGTCAAGAGTTGGAAAGAAGTTGAGTCATATCCGGGCCCCTATTGATTGGTTCATTGCTGCCGACCTCATCATATGACATCCAATTGGCTTCAAATAATAAAATTCAGTCTCACCAATTCCAATTCAGAATTAGAAGAAATCATAGAAGAAATCATAGAAACCCTACAGTACAGAAAGAGGCCATTCAGCCCATCGAGTCTGCACCGACCACAATCCCACCCAGGCCCCACCCCCATATCCCTACACATTTTACCCACGAATCCCTCTAATCTACGCATCCCAGGACACTAAGGGGCAACTTTAGCATGGCCAATCAACCTAACCCGCACATGTTTGGACTGTGGGAGGAAACCGGAGCACCCGGAGGAAACCCACGCAGACACGAGGAGAATGTGCAAACTCCACACACACAGTGACCCAAGCCGGGAATCGAACCCAGGTCCCTGGAGCTGTGAAGCAGCAGTGCTAACCACTGTGCTACCGTGCCGGAAGAAGATATTTGGTGAGGTATGTAAATCAACAAGCCCCAAAATGTTCTCAATGACCCCATTCCAAACCTGATTGAACAGAATCTGATGTGGAGATGCCGGTGTTGGACTGGGGTGAACACAGTAAGAAGTCTCACAACACCAGGTTAAAGTCCAACAGGTTTATTTGGTAGCAAACACCACAAGCTTTCGGAGCGCTGCCCCTTCGTCAGATGGAGTGGAAATGTGCTCTCAAACAGGGCACACAGACACAAAATCAAGTTACAGAATACTGATTAGAATGCGAATCCCGACAGCCAGCCAGGTCTTAAAGATACAGACAATGCAGATGCAGAAATAGGCAGAGCCCCCAGGATGGGTAATTAGCACTAAAAAAAAATTAGCAGACAAATCCCTCCACCCACATTGTCTGAATCTTTAAGACTTGGCTGGCTGTAGGGATTCGCATTCTAATCAGTATTCTGTAACTTGATTTTGTGTCTCTGTACCAGACTGTGAGGCCCTATGCTATAGCTTGTTTAGCTTGTTCAGCTTGTTTAGTTTAGCTTATGCCTGAATCCGGCACTGCTGGCAACCCACCGATCAAGCTCCCGAGTATGTCGTATCCACATTCAGAGATGAAACAGCTGGGGGAAGGTTTAAAGTATCTGTGGACCGTGAGAAAGGCTCCACTACTCTCACTGTTCACTCGGTTGAGCTGTCAGACTCTGCGGTGTATTACAGTGCAATGAGGCACGGTGAATCAGAGATCAGAAACCTATACAAAAACACACTCGACATGGGGACTGTGGACACAATACCAAAATGCCTCAGATGTGAGCATGATTCAAGCAATATCGATATAAAATGTTCTGCTTGCGATTAACATAATGGAATTAAAACATATTTTATTATTTATCACAATGAAACTTGCAGACTAACCTTCAGTAGAAACATAAAAAACACTCCCTGATACATTGGCTTATTTAAATTTCGTTGGTATACGTGTTTGATTATTAGCGACCGTCCAAGACTTCCGTTCTTTCGAAGTGAACAATGCAAACTGGTCAGTTCTGGATTTATGAGTTTATTGCAGGGAAATTCATCCATCTAATCAACAGAACAGGTCCTGTTCTAATGGCGCAGACGCGTCCGGAAACGGGGACAAATGCACTGATATCAATACTAAACGTCAAATGTAACAACATCAAAATAATGACAGAGGCATCAGATGCAGTAGTAGTATCATCAAAGTAATAAAACACACAATAAACTGCTGCACAAAAATCCTGCAATATCATGTAGCAATGTTAACAACATTGAGAGTCGCTGTTTCACAGACGCCGCACCAAGACTTCATCTTTCGCTAAAACTTGCAGAACCTTGAGTTCAACTTGTAAATTGGTGAATAATTTTCCCCTTCAGCCGTATTTCAGATAAGCACTGGAGTTGGGACGTCTTGTTGAAGTTGGACAAGACATTGGTAAGGTCACACTTGGAATTCTGTGTACAGTTCTGGTCACCCTATTATAGAAAGGATATTATTAAATTAGAAAGAGTGCAGAAAAGATTTACGAGGATGCGACCGGGACTTGATTGTTTGAGTTATAAGGAGAGGCTGGAGAGACTGGGACTTTTTTCTCTGGAGCGTAGGAGGCTGAGGTGTGATGTTATAGAGGTCTATAAAATAATGAGGGGCACAGATCAGCTCGATAGTCAATATATTTTCCCAAAGATAAGGAAGTCTAAAACCAGAGGGCATAGGTTTAAGGTGAGAGGGGAGAGATACAAAAGTTCCAGAGGGGCAATTTATAATTATTGGAGGATCTTGTTGCAGGATTACGCTGCTGTATTTTTCTTATTCCTAAGAAAAATACAGCAGTGTATTCCTGCAACAAGATCCTCCAGTAGTCTGAGAATTCACTGATCTCCCAAGCAGAGGCCATTTACCTCAGATCACCACCAGAGGGAGCGCCCTCACCGTGTTTGTGTGATCACGGTATCAGGAGTGGGTTCCATTCCACATTGATACAGGGAAACATAAACCAGGAGAACTGGGTTAATTGTTAGATTACACAGTGATATGTTACAGGGCAGTAATCCAGGGGAACTGGATTAATTGTTAGATTACACAGTGATATGTTACAGAGCAGTAATCCAGGGGAACTGGATTAATTGTTAGATTACACAGTGATATGTTACAGAGCAGTAATCCAGGGGAACTGGATTAATTGTTGGATTACACAGTGATATGTTACAGAGCAGTAATCCAGGGGAACTGGATTAATTGTTAGATTACACAGTGATATGTCACAGAGCAGTAATCCAGGGGAACTGGATTAATTGTTAGATTACACAGTGATATGTTACAGAGCAGTAATCCAGGGGAACTGGATTAATTGTTGGATTACACAGTGATATGTTACAGAGCAGTAATCCAGGGGAACTGGATTAATTGTTAGATAACACAGTGATATGTTACAGAGCAGTAATCCAGGGGAACTGGATTAATTGTTGGATTACACAGTGATATGTTACAGAGCAGTAATCCAGGGGAACTGGATTAATTGTTGGATTACACAGTGATATGTTACAGAGCAGTAATCCAGGAGAACTGGATTAATTATTAGATTACACAGTGATATGTCACAGAGCAGTAATCCAGGGGAACTGGATTAATTATTAGATTACACAGTGATATGTTACAGAGCAGTAATCCAGGGGAACTGGATTAATTGTGAGATTACACAGTGATATGTCACAGAGCAGTAATCCAGGGGAACTGGATTAATTGTTGGATTACACAGTGATATGTTACAGAGCAGTAATCCAGGGGAACTGGATTAGTTGTGAGATTACACAGTGATATGTCACAGAGCAGTAATCCAGGAGAACTGGATTAATTGTTAGATTACACAGTGATATGTTACAGAGCAGGAATCCAGGGGAACTGGATTAATTGTTAGATTACACAGTGATATGTTACAGAGCAGTAATCCAGGGGAACTGGATTAATTGTTAGATTACACAGTGATATGTTACAGAGCAGTAATCCAGGGGAACTGGATTAATTGTTGGATTACACAGTGATATGTTACAGAGCAGTAATCCAGGGGAACTGGATTAATTGTTAGATTACACAGTGATATGTTACAGAGCAGTAATCCAGGGGAACTGGATTAATTGTTAGATTACACAGTGATATGTTACAGAGCAGGAATCCAGGGGAACTGGATTAATTGTTGGATTACACAGTGATATGTTACAGAGCAGTAATCCAGGAGAACTGGATTAATTGTTAGATTACACAGTGATATGTCACAGAGCAGTAATCCAGGGGAACTGGATTAATTGTTAGATTACACAGTGATATGTTACAGAGCAGTAATCCAGGAGAACTGGATTAATTGTTAGATTACACAGTGATATGTCACAGAGCAGTAATCCAGGAGAACTGGATTAAATGTTGGATTACACAGTGATATGTCACAGAGCAGTAATCCAGGGGAACTGGATTAATTATTAGATTACACAGTGATATGTCACAGAGCAGTAATCCAGGGGAACTGGATTAATTATTAGATTACACAGTGATATGTTACAGAGCAGTAATCCAGGAGAACTGGATTAATTATTAGATTACACAGTGATATGTTACAGAGCAGTAATCCAGGGGAACTGGATTAATTGTTAGATTACACAGTGATATGTTACAGAGCAGTAATCCAGGGGAACTGGATTAATTGTTAGATTACACAGTGATATGTTACAGAGCAGTAATCCAGGGGAACTGGATTAATTATTAGATTACACAGTGATATGTTACAGAGCAGTAATCCAGGGGAACTGGATTAATTGTTAGATTACACAGTGATATGTTACAGAGCAGTAATCCAGGGGAACTGGATTAATTGTGAGATTACACAGTGATATGTCACAGAGCAGTAATCCAGGGGAACTGGATTAATTGTTGGATTACACAGTGATATGTTACAGAGCAGGAATCCAGGGGAACTGGATTAATTGTTGGATTACACAGTGATATGTTACAGAGCAGTAATCCAGGGGAACTGGATTAATTGTTGGATTACACAGTGATATGTTACAGAGCAGTAATCCAGGGGAACTGGGTTAATTGTTAGATTACACAGTGATATGTCACAGAGCAGTAATCCAGGGGAACTGGATTAATTGTTAGATTACACAGTGATATGTTACAGAGCAGTAATCCAGGGGAACTGGATTAATTGTTAGATTACACAGTGATATGTTACAGAGCAGTAATCCAGGGGAACTGGATTAATTGTTAGATTACACAGTGATATGTCACAGAGCAGTAATCCAGGGGAACTGGGTTAATTGTTAGATTACACAGTGATATGTTACAGAGCAGTAATCCAGGGGAACTGGATTAATTGTTAGATTACACAGTGATATGTCACAGAGCAGTAATCCAGGGGAACTGGGTTAATTGTTAGATTACACAGTGATATGTTACAGAGCAGTAATCCAGGGGAACTGGATTAATTGTTAGATTACACAGTGATATGTTACAGAGCAGTAATCCAGGGGAACTGGATTAATTGTTAGATTACACAGTGATATGTTACAGAGCAGTAATCCAGGGGAACTGGATTAATTGTTAGATTACACAGTGATATGTTACAGAGCAGTAATCCAGGAGAACTGGATTAATTGTTAGATTACACAGTGATATGTTACAGAGCAGTAATCCAGGGGAACTGGATTAATTGTTGGATTACACAGTGATATGTTACAGAGCAGTAATCCAGGGGAACTGGATTAATTGTTAGATTACACAGTGATATGTTACAGAGCAGTAATCCAGGGGAACTGGATTAATTGTTAGATTACACAGTGATATGTTACAGAGCAGTAATCCAGGAGAACTGGATTAATTGTTAGATTACACAGTGATATGTTACAGAGCAGTAATCCAGGAGAACTGGATTAATTGTTGGATTACACAGTGATATATTACAGAGCAGTAATCCAGGGGAACTGGATTAATTGTTAGATTACACAGTGATATGTTACAGAGCAGTAATCCAGGGGAACTGGATTAATTGTTAGATTACACAGTGATATGTCACAGAGCAGTAATCCAGGGGAACTGGATTAATTGTTAGATTACACAGTGATATGTCACAGAGCAGTAATCCAGGGGAACTGGATTAATTGTTAGATTACACAGTGATATGTTACAGAGCAGTAATCCAGGGGAACTGGAGTAATTGTTAGATTACACAGTGATATGTCACAGAGCAGAAATGGATGTTAAGTTTGCTGATGACACAACGATAGATTGGAAAATAAATGGTGATGAGGATGTAAGGGGACGATGAAGGGACATAAGTAGTTCAGTGAATTGGCAAAGCTTCGCCAAATTGTGTTTAATGTGGGCGGATGTGAAAATGTACATTTTGGCCTGATGAATATAAAATACACTTAATAACTAAATGGTGCGAGATCACAACATTCTGAGGGACAGAGGGATTGGGCCGTCCTTGGGCATGAATCAAAAGGGGCTAATATACAGGTACAGCAATTAATCAGAAATGTCATGAAATGTTACCATTTATGACGAGGGAATGAATTATTAAATAGGAAGGGTCAGAAATTCCTCAGATATAGGAGCAGATTTAGGCCATTCGGCCCATCGAGTCCGTTCCGTCATTCGATCATGGCTGATATGCTCCTCATCCCCATTTTCCTGCCTTCTCCCCATAACCCTTCAACCCATTACCAATTAAAAATCTGTCTAACCCCTCCTTAAATTTACTCACTGTCCCAGCCTCCTCCGCTCTTTGGGGTAGCGAATTTCACAGATTCACAACCCTTTGGGAGAAGTAGTTTCTCCTCAACTCTGTTTTAAATTTGCTGCCCCTTATCCTAAGACTGTGACCTCTCGTCCTAGAATGTCCCAGAAGAGGAAGCATCCTCTCCACGTCTACTTTATCC